>NC_139990.1:39030784-39272332 GCF_964263955.1 Coregonus lavaretus
GAATACTATATCATATAGAATACAGAATGCCTTGCAAGAATACTATATCATGTAGAGAACAGAATGCCTTGCAAGAATACTATATCGTATAGAATACAGAATGCCTTGCAAGAATACTATATCATGTAGAGTACAGAATGCCTTGCAAGAATACTATATCATGTAGAATACAGAATGCCTTGCAAGAATACTATATCATGTAGAGTACAGAATGCCTTGCAAGAATACTCTATTATATAGAATACAGAATGCCTTGCAAGAATACTATATCATGTAGAGTACAGAATGCCTTGCAAGAATACTATATCATATAGAATACAGAATGCCTTGCAATAATACTATACCATGTAGAGTACATAATGTATGTATAGTAATGACAGGCATTTTGAGGCAGTTTAAAACAAGTAATAAAGCATTTCATCTGTCAGCTTAAGTAAAGTGTTCCCAAAAATGTCTATAAAACATAACAAATGATGCCATATTAAGAACTGTCTGATTTCTGTAAGTGGACTCACAGTATCCAAGCACTAGGTGTGCTACATTTTAAAACAGATTTTAAAATCATAAAAGTTATTGCGTGTGCAAGAAAATTCTTCAAAAGAGAAAATCCTAAATGAAAAAAAAACTGCAATCTCTTTCATGACATTACACATCAGTCTTCTCTAAAGATTATATATTAATCTCATAAAATAATATAGATCTCTTAAAATTATATAAATCTCTTACAATCGTATCTCTTAAAATCGTACCTCCTAAAATCTCTTAAAATATTTCAGCTTTTATTAAAAGTTGCACAACTTATTTTCTGACAGGAGTTATATTATAACATTATATATTACCTAAAACGCACATCAATATTAAGGATAATTACTTGTAGTTTTTATTTATGTGAAATTGGTTCCAATGAAGAGGTTGAGACCTCAACCCGTCAACAAGCTACTGTGACTACTGTCTCATGGACTCACACTGCCTGTCCTCAGAATTAAAAATGGAATCGATAGTGAGTTGAAGAAACAGCTAGAGAGAACACTCGTTAGAACACTTTATGGGGACAGGCAATGGAAAGATGACATGCTGAGGCTTCTGTACAACCTGGGGCACCAAATAAGAGAACAAGTTTAGAAACCTCTTATAGGACGTTTGGAAACTTCTTATAGGACGTTTAGAAACTTATTATAGGACGTTTAAAAACCTCTTATAGGACGTTTGGAAATTTCTTATAGGACATTTAGAAACTTCGTATAGGACGTTTGGAAACTTCTTATAGGACGTTTAGAAACTCTTATAGGACGTTTAGAAACCTCTTATAGGACGTTTGGAAACTTCTTATAGGGCGTTTGGAAACTTCTTATAGGATGTTTAGAACCTTCTTATAGGACGTTTGGGGTACCACCTCTTCCGTTTCAAAACATGATCTCCTGTTTCATGCCTACTGAACATGACCCATGGGTTTTGTCCAAATGGTACCCTATTCCCTGTATAGTGCACTACTTTTGACCAGGGCTCACAGAGCTATGGTCAAAAGTAGTGCATTAATGGGGAATAGGGTGCCATTTGGGACATATCCGTGGGATCATAAGTCATTATTATTTTTATTATTTATTATAAGTCCATCCCCAGGCTGTGTATTTGGTCCAGCAGGAAGTCCATGTCTTCTCTGTTGACCTGAGGGCTAATGATGATCTGTCTGAAGAAGTTGGCCTTGTCTCCATGGGGCTGGTAGCCTACCATCATAGAACCCTTCTTCATCATGCGCTCCTTAACCACTGGCGCCACCTGGGGGTAGGGAGTAGTACATACACTGTGAGATGGTGAAACTGGAAGTTAAGGTATCAGTATTCCAATTATCTCTCCTTCCTTCTGAAGTAAGCACTAATTCACTACTCCCCACAAATGTGAGAGCATTGGATTGGTGTTTCCATGTACCAGTCATTACCTTTCAAAACCATGAAATCCTGGCAGAAAGGAGAGATTATTTGGACTTAACCAAATTGAAGTTGTATTTAGAGTCTCTACACACTGATCTAAGGTCAATTTCTGCATGGATTGGATTGGAGGAATATGGCCCTGCTTGACATCTGGCGTCAGTGGTGGGATCTGAACCCACGCCTCCGAAGAGACTGGAGCCTAAATCCTCATGGTTAGCGAACTACTGTCTCATTCATATCCTGTGAAATGAATGTGTTTTTTGTTTTTTTCAACATGAATGAAATGACTGAATGAAATTGTATGAACCTTTTGTGTTATTCATGACAGGGCTTCTGTTTATGTTGTAGTATTGAGCCGTCACAGGAAAGGAGAGGATAGTGTTCTGTATATGAGGGGATGTCCACTCTGACTTACCGCATGGACCTTTTTCCAGAACTCAGGTCCATCAGCCATGTCCCTCAGACTGGGAGGAATGTACCAGAAACAGACATTGGTGTACTCAGGCTCCATCACAAGACGGAATCCATCTCTCTTCTTGATCTCCTCTGCCAGATATCTACCAAAGAGAAGGAAGTCAGAAACAATTACATTCCACAACTGTATGAACACTTTTCAGACTACAAGATCTTTACAGAGCCTTTTTTCGACAGTGTAAGACTGCAATGTGTCTTCTAGTCTACCCAACACAGCAATCCTGCTCCATAGTCTTAGAGAGCCCTACCTATTTTTTACCAAGTGAATGAATGCAATATATTTCCTACTGTCTATGTTTCCAACACAGCAGTAGTCCTCCTGCGATCCTCTAGACCACCACTAGAGGTCTCTGTCCACCCGCCAGACACAGCAGTAGTCCTCCTGCTATCCTCTAGACCACCACCAGAGGTCCCTGTCCACCAGCCAGACACAGCAGTAGTCCTCCTGCTATCCTCTAGACCACCACTAGAGGTCCCTGTCCACCAGCCAGACACAGCAGTAGTCCTCCTGCTATCCTCTAGACCACCATTAGAGGTCACTGTCCACCAGCCAGAGAGTCCAACACTCAGTACTTTAGTTGGCTGAACTTGACTTATAGCATAAAGATGAAAACTATCAGTGGAGGCTTCTCAGAAGAAGAAGGGAGGACCATCCTCCTCAGTGAATTTCATAAAAATAGTGAAATATTTAAAAAGTTGTCCTTTTCAGATTATACTAAATTATAGATCTACAGATTATACTCACGTCACCAAATAATTGATTAAAATACACTGTTTTGCAATGAAGGTCTACAGTAGCCTCAGCAGCACTCTGTAGGGTAGCACCATGGTGTAGCCGGAGGACAGCTAGCTTCCGTTCTCCTCTGGGTACATTGACTTAAATACAAAACCTAGGATGCTCATGGTTCTTACCCTCTTCCATAGACTTACACAGTAATGAGGACAACTTCCGGAGGACATCCTCCAACCTATCAATGCTCTTGCAGCATGAACTGACATGTTGTCCACCCAATCAAAGGATCAGTGAATGCATAAGCTTCAGCTAGCTAGCACTGCAGTGTATAAAATGTGGTGAGTAGTTGAATCAAAGAGAGAGAAAGACAATAGTTGAACAGTTTTTAACAAATTGATTTATTTAAAAATTAAGGAGATGCAAGAGAGAGCGAGAGAGAGAGCTAGCTATACTTTGTTGTATTTATTTCACTTCCACTTAGCTAGTGAATGCAGCTACTCAGACACCCGGCTCAAACTGAGTCAAGGTAAGGTTTTATACATTTATTGCCACCGGGCCTGCCGGTGTAACTGCTAAACTGCTTGCTGACTGTAGTGGGTTTACTAACGTGTTAGTTCTAGTAACTATGTTGACTATGATGTTAGCTAATAAGGTGACAACGATGTAGGCTGTGTGTAGCGGTTAGCAGCTATGATATGAAGGTTTGGCTTGGAAAGGTTTTTTCGCCTGGTCACAGACAGCTGATTTGTTGTGCACTGAAGTACACAAGCGAAGGGAAAAGGTGAGAGGAGGAGAGCGTGTAGATGCGAGAAATAATTATACAACGAGCAAAGTGATCATGCTGTTTGTATGTAGCTGCTATGAAAGTGAACTGTGTTTGCGTGTGATCAGGGGTGTATTCATTCCGCAGATTCTGTTGAAAAACGTTTCTTAAATGGAAGCAAACGGAACGAAACGGGGATAAACATACCTGAATTTGTCCAATAGAAACTCTTGTTTGCAACTGTTGGACTAATGATTACACCCTAGATGCAGGCAAGAGTGTTCAAGGCGGTATTGAATGTGTCACTGTCTGTCACCTTGATTACTCACATTTTTCTCTCAACCTGTGCACCTACGTTGTAAACTTTCATTCATAGGCTAGGTTGTAGCAACCTCATGATGAGTAGGTACATGGAAAATTTGAGTATCATGTAGTAGCCTAAACCTATCGACATTGCATTGAGCTGGTTGAATGGAATATGAATGACAGTCATCCGATACGCTGTAATAGAAATAAGGCCATGCTCATTTAAAAAAAAAAGAATTGTCCTCCCTCATCTTGAACGGCACCAACCCCCACTGAATCCTATACAGCATTATGCACATTAATGGAGCTGGAGACGACATGGAGCAGGTCGATCAGTAGCAGCAGTCTGAAAATAGCTTGGCTGTTGTCTGGCCCCTGTGTCGTGTCGTGTGACCCCTATCTTGGTCTCACATACCCCCTGCAGTTGGTAGGTCCTGAACTGTAAAGGGTCACAGGTCATTTACAGCTAAAGGCCACACGGAATAGTTGAGGAACCCCTGACCTGACCGTAATTTACTGCCAACAACCCAGAAATAGGACCGGCTGCCCTCCAAATATGCAGCATGATTTCTAGGACTGCTGAATATCTGCAGCCTGCCAAGCACATTCTGCCTCTATATTATCTACTGTATACCCCTTTAGAAAGCTGTTGAGACGCTGTGGCTGCTCTTGTAGAAGATATAGCATTCCTCAGCCTGGACTATATCTATTAGAGGTATCTTAGGTGTAGGGTTCCTCCATAATTAAACTGGTATTGTCTGTGGAAAGCGTATGGAAAGCATGCATACTGTTTGGATAGAAATGTCATTGTGTATAGATCAGAGGTGGCCACAGTGCAGCGATGGCCTCCTCTCCTCCTGGAGAGCTACTGGGTGGGTGTGCAGGCTTTTACTCAAGCCCTGCACTAACAGATATGATTCAGATTATTAAGATCCTGATGAGCAGAAGCCTACTACATGCCTTAGTATCTCTTCAGGGGTGGCCACCTTCGCTGTATGTACACTACCGGTCAAACGTTTTAGAACACCTACTCATTCAAGGGTTTTTCTTTATTTGTACTATTTTCTACATTGTAGAATAATAGTGAAGACATCAAAACTATGAAATAACACATATGGAATCATGTAGTAACCAAAAAAGTGTTAAACAAATCAAAATATATATGAGATTTGAGATTTTTCAAATAGCCACCCTTTGCCTTGATGACAGCTTTGCACACTCTTGGCAGAGAGAAATAACATTTGTTTCTCATAAGACATGTCAAACTGACCTGGCCATAGCGAGGGCCCTGTCCACTCTCTCCTCCAGACCCTTGGTGCCGATGGCTTTCCACATCAGCCAGAACTTGAAGGCGTCGGGCTTGCGGCTGCACTGGATGGACTTGTCTCCTGTGTCATAGCTGACATCATAGAACTTATCCTGCTGGAAGAGGTAGGAGGCCTGGGCCGAGTGACACCGCTGGAGAAGATTCTAGAACAACAGAACAGAGAGAACATATGAGTCTTTGGAGCAGAGTCTGGAGAATGAGGAAGAGGTGGAGGAGGAGGAAGAGGAAGAGGAGGAAGAGGAGGGGGAGGAGGAGGAAGAGGAAGATGAGGAAGATGAGGAAGAGGAGGGGGAGGAAGAGAAGGAGGAAGAGGAAGAAGAGGAAGGGGAGGAGGAAGAGGAGGAGGATTAGGAGGAAGAGGAGGGGAGGAGGAGGAGGAAGAGAAAGAGGAGGGGGAAGAGGAAGAGGAGGGGGAGGAAGAGGAAGAGGAGGGGGAGGGGGGAGGAAGAGGAGGGGGAGGAGGAAGAGGAAGGTGAGTAGGGGTAATGTGAGACTGCATGCAGGGTAAATGTGCACTCATTTAGTCTGACTTTAAGTTCCAGTGGTATGGTAATGTATGAAGCTGAAGGTAGAACTGGGTTGGTACAGGACATAGTTCCAGTGGGATGGTAATGTATGAAGCTGAAGGTAGAGCTGGGTTGGTACAGGACATAGTTCCAGTGGGATGGTAATGTATGAAGCTGAAGGTAGAACTGGGTTGGTACAGGACATAGTTCCAGTGGGATGGTAATGTCTGAAGCTGAAGGTAGAACTGGGTTGGTACAGGACATAGTTCCAGTGGGATGGTAATGTATGAAGCTGAAGGTAGAGTTGGGTTGGTACAAGACATAGTTCAAGTGGGATGGTAATGTATGAAGCTGAAGGTAGAACTGGGTTGGTACAGGACATAGTTCCAGTGGGATGGTAATGTATGAAGCTGAACCCACCCTCTGTATCTACCCTTTTCTACCCCTCTCTCCCTCCCTCCCTCCCTCCCTCTTGGTGTTTAGCATACCATTTTGTCCCGAACCATGAATGCACAGCACTGTAGACCAGCCATCAGCATCTTGTGAGGATTCCATGCTACTGAGTTGGCTCTAAGAGAAAAACAAAGCAACAGAAAGTGTTTTAAAACCATGTGCTATTATGAACAGTTTATCCCTGTTGTCTTACTACCACCTCCAGATATACCTGTTGTCTTACCTGTGGATGCCCTGTAGCAGGTATCTGTGTTTCTTAGACATCAAGGCTCCTCCTCCCCAACATGCCTACAGGACGGACAGACAACAGACAGAGAAGAGTGTGATTGAGTGAATGATTAATGGAACAAACAAACTAATGAACTATGGACAAATGGATTGATGGATCGATAAATCGATAAATGAATGAATGAAAGAATGAGCTTTAATTAAGATCCACTTACATCTACGTGCATCCATAGATTGTGTCGTTCACAGATGTCAGCTATCTCCTCCAGCGGGTCGAAGGCCCCTAGTACGGTGGTTCCTGCTGTGGCGTTCACCATGAAGGGCAACGCTCCCTGTCGACAACAACAACAACAAGCCATCAGGAAAACAATATAGTCCCACTGGGCACACACTGGTTGAATCAACGTTGTTTCCACGTCATATCAATGAAATTACATTAAACCGACATGGAATAGATGTTGAATTGATGTGTGTGCCCAGTGGGATGTTACTCCAACACCCTGGTCATTAATACTACACACCATCATCAGAGGACAACAATATAATGTTACTCCAACACCCTGGTCATTAATACTACACACCATCAGAGGACAACAATATAATGTTACTCCAACACCCTGGTCATTAATACTACACACCATCATCAGAGGACAACAATATAATGTTACTCCAACACCCTGGTCATTAATACTACACACCATCATCAGAGGACAACAATATCATGTTACTCCAACACCCTGGTCATTAATACTACACACCATCATCAGAGGACAACAATATAATGTTACTCCAACACCCTGGTCATTAATACTACACACCATCAGAGGACAACAATATCATGTTACTCCAACACCCTGATCATTAATACTACACACCATCATCAGAGGACAACAATATAATGTTACTCCAACACCCTGGTCATTAATACTACACACCATCATCAGAGGACAACAATATAATGTTACTCCAACACCCTGGTCATTAATACTACACACCATCAGAGGACAACAATATCATGTTACTCCAACACCCTGATCATTAATACTACACACCATCATCAGAGGACAACAATATAATGTTACTCCAACACCCTGGTCATTAATACTACACACCATCATCAGAGGACAACAATATAATGTTACTCCAACACCCTGGTCATTAATACTACACACCATCATCAGAGGACAACAATATAATGTTACTCCAACACCCTGGTCATTAATACTACACACCATCAGAGGACAACAATATCATGTTACTCCAACACCCTGATCATTAATACTACACACCATCATCAGAGGACAACAATATAATGTTACTCCAACACCCTGGTCATTAATACTACACACCATCATCAGAGGACAACAATATAATGTTACTCCAACACCCTGGTCTAATACTACACACCACCATCAGAGGACAACAATATAATGTTACTCCAACACCCTAGGCATTAATACTCCACACCATCATCAGAGGACAACAATATAATGTTACTCCAACACCCTGGTCATTAATACTACACACCATCATCAGAGGACAACAATATAACGTTACTCCAACACCCTGGTCATTAATACTACACACCATCAGAGGACAACAATATAATAATGTTACTCCAACACCCTAGGCATTAATACTCCACACCATCATCAGAGGACAACAATATAATGTTACTCCAACACCCTGGTCATTAATACTACACACCATCATCAGAGGACAACAATATAATGTTACTCCAACACCCTGGTCATTAATACTACACACTATCATCAGAGGACAACAATATAACGTTACTCCAACACCCTGGTCATTAATACTACACACCATCAGAGGACAACAATATAATAATGTTACTCCAACACCCTAGGCATTAATACTCCACACCATCATCAGAGGACAAAAATATAATGTTACTACAACACCATGGTTACTACCACTACACACAACATATTTGGGTCACTCTAAAACCCAAATAGCCCTAACCCTAACCATGGGTATATTCAACAGCAGTTCCCTAACCCTAACCATGGGTATATTAAACAGTAGTTCCCTAACCTTAACCATTAGTATATTCAACAGTAGTTCCCTAACCCTAACCATGGGTATATTCAACAGCAGTTCCCTAACCCTAACCATGGGTATATTCAACAGCAGTTCCCTAACCCTAACCATGGGTATATTCAACAGCAGTTCCTTAACCCTAACCATGGTTATATTCAACAGCAGTTCCCTAACCCTAACCATGGGTATATTCAACAGCAGTTCCTTAACCCTTACCATGGGTATATTCAACAGCAGTTCCCTAACCCTAACCATGTCTATATTCAACAGCAATTCCCTAACCCTAACCATGGGTATATTCAACAGCAGTTCCCTAACCCTAACCATGGTTATATTCAACAGCAGTTCCCTACCCCTAACCATGGGTATATTCAACAGCAGTTCCTTAACCCTTACCATGGGTATATTCAACAGCAGTTCCCTAACCCTAACCATGTCTATATTCAACAGCAATTCCCTAACCCTAACCATGTCTATATTCAACAGCAGTTCCCATAATATGGAGAGAATATGTTACATAATATATCTGACACCAAACAACCCTGCTGACTCCATTCATAGTTCTCCTTCTCACCTCATATTTGGCTCTCTGTACTTGTTTCTCAAACTCAGCTGGAATCATCTTCCCTCTGCGAAACAACAACATAGAAAGAAAGAGGAAGAAGGATTAGTAAGCGCCAGGCGTCATAGTGACGCCGGTCAGTCATTGTGAACAGTGACAACAGAAGCGTGTAGTTTGGTGTGGTGTGGACGGTGGAAGTAACCATGTAACTGTAGCAGTAACCAGCAGTATCCAGCAGTAACCGTGTAACTGTAGCAGTAACCAGCAGTAACCGTGTAACTGTAGCAGTAACCAGCAGTAACCAGCAGTATCCAGCAGTAACCAGCAGTAACCAGCATACCTCTTATCTGACGGGATCACATAAACATTGTTGGTGCCAATCCCCAGGAAAGCTGCTGCTTTGGCAACAGAGTAATGACACTGAAAATAGCAATGAGAGAAAAGTGTCACTGAGGGAGAACTGGTTAATCCACAAAATGACCCGTCTGGACAGGATCCAGAATAAGGTGCTACACACACAGGGATTATAATACGTATGATGATTATAGTAATACACACAGGGATTATAATACATATGGTGATTATAGTACTACACACACACAGGGATTATAATACGTACAGTGTTTATAGTACTACACACACACACAGGGATTATAAAACGTATGGTGTTTATAGTACTACACACACAGGGATTATAATACGTATAGTGTTTATAGTACTACACACACAGGGATTATAATACGTATGGTGTTTATAGTACTACACACACAGGGATTATAATACGTATGGTGTTTATAGTACTACACACACAGGGATTATAATACGTATGGTGTTTATAGTTCTACATACAGGGATTATAATACGTATGGTAATTATACTACTACACACACAGGGATTATAATACGTATGGCGTTTATAGTACTACACACACAGGGATTATAATACGTATCATGTTTATAGTACTACATACACATGGATTATAATATGCATGGTGATTATACTACTACACACACAGGGAATATAAAGCCATTTAGTCAATAGCTTTCAGAGCAACAGCTGGAATTGAGAAACTCCCTGATAGCTGTGTGGTTGTTGTGATACGTTATCATCAAGAGCTGAGCAGACACCCACACCCACTATGAGTAGATGTCACACCTACAGACTCCTGAAATGGAGCAGCCTATGACTGGGTAGTGCTTGTGAATGGAATCATTTGGCAGATGTAATACCTAGGCATATTGACTCTTTCAGATGTTCTTGAAAGGTACCAACAGGTGCTGATTCACATCATGTACACTCAAACCCTCACATTATCAACCTGTCACATTAAGCATAGGGTATGCTGCATAACGGTCGCTTTGTATGGTGTTATAAAAATAACAGGTGTTGGCCTGCCTTGTGTGTGTGTGTTTGCGTGTCTGTCTACCTCCTGAGATGTAAACATGACCAGTCTAGGCAAGGCAGACAGACCCAGCTCCTTGACATCAGGACAGTGGTGGTACCTGGCCACGTTCACAGCATACATGTTGGACACAGAGCCACCTGGAGAACACACAGACAATCGAAGAAGAAGAAGAAAAGAAGAAGAAGAAGAAGAAGAAGTCCGTCTGTGTGGTTTCCATACCTGGGCTGAAGATGCCGTCCCCTCCCTCCTGCCATCCAATGATCTCAATCATCTTCTTCAGTACCGCCTCCTCTGTCAGTAGGAACACAGGAGCCACCTCGTATGTGTACCTGCCAAGCCAAACAACACGTCCAGTCAATGACTCACCTGGACTCACCTGAGCTAGACAAATTACTATCCAATCAATAATCAAGAACTAGCTGCAGACAGTTCTGAAATTAATAGCAGAATAGTTGTCATTGATATCTTTTCAGTAATCATAAAACCCACATCCAAAATCTCAAGAGATCTCACTTTGTCTGGCACAGTTATACAGTGAGTATGAGTACATGTTGACAGACACTCAGATCATATGAGATGGTAGGATGGTATGGTAGAATGTAGGTAGGATGTAATACTCACAGACTGGGGTTGATGGCTTCCGTGATGAATCGGCCCACTAGTGAATAAGGGTCCATGCCTGCATAGAGCTGGTTGAAGAAGTGAGGATGACCTGCACATACAAACACACATGGTTTGATACAATCAGAAGTAGAGTTGCAAAATTCTGGTAACTTTCCCAAAGTTTCCAGGTTTTTCAGAAATCCTGGTCGGAAGATTCCCAGGATCAGGAGAGAATAAGCAAGAAATCCAGATACTCCAACCAGGTTTTCTGGAAAAGTTACCGGAATTTTGCAACCCTAATCAGAACCTACAGATGTCAGATCTTCATTTGACCAGTATTGTCGCAGCAAAATATGCCTGCAGCAACAGGATTTGATCGGTGGTTAGGCTTTTAGCTAGCCAAAGTTAGGCTACATGAAAAGTGGAATAATGTTAATATAACGTGTGTTAGTGTGGGTTTTCACTGAATTTATGTAAATCATGAAGCTCATCTGCATTTCTGCGGTGCAGAATGATTCTCAGCAACAAAAGAGTGATCAAATTAAGATCGTACATCTGTAAAGGCTTTAGCTCGACAGGCTAGCAAAGTCTTGTGGATTCACAGCAGAACCTGGGATTCAAACTCCTATCGGTCACATATGTAAACAGAGATGCTTAACGTGCACTATGCTGCATCCACTGGCACTAACCAACATTTCTCAGTCTATTCCCGACCGACTGCTATTTCTGACACATAAATTGATACGTGAGACGCGGAGTGTGCCAGCTAGCCCTGTTTGCTGTGCCACTGTTTCTATATAAAGTACATCATATCGTATTTGGGGTCTGGCTGGACCAGGCAAGGTGGGGGTCACTGGGTGCAGGACACAGCAGCTCAGATGTCAAGGGCTGGGAGGTTTAAGGGGCTGGGAGGGTTATTAAGGATGGGCTACTGTCGCTAGCTTGATGGTTTACATCCTAGCTTGGATAGGACAGCGCTGGGGGAAGGGTGGGAGCTGCTGTCGCTAGCTTGATGGTTTACAACCTAGCTTGGATAGGACAGCGCTAGGGGAAGGGTGGGAGCTACTGTCGCTAGCTTGATGGTTTACAACCTAGCTTGGATAGGACAGCGCTGGGGGAAGGGTGGGAGCTACTGTCGCTAGCTTGATGGTTTACAACCTAGCTTGGATAGGATATCGGTTAGTGTAGCTAGCGTGAGTACAGTTGGTAGAGCATGGTGCTTTCCAACGGCAGGATTGTGGGTTCGATTCCCAGGGCCACCCATATGTAAAATGTATGCACGCATGACTGTAAGGGTCATTTAGTACAGTAACCCTACCCTAATGGTAGCTAACATTAACCCTACCCTAATGTTAGCTAACTTTAACCCTACCCTAATGGTAGCTAACTTTAACCCTACCCTAATGGTAGCTAACTTTAACCCTACCTTAATGGTAGCTAACTTTAACCCTACCTTAATGGTAGCTAACTTTAACCCTACCCTAATGGTAGCTAACTTTAACCCTACCCTAATGGTAGCTAACATTAACCCTACCCTAATGGTAGCTAACATTAACCCTACCCTAATGGTAGCTAACTGTAACCCTACCCTATTGGTAGCTAACATTAGGGCCTAGTTAGCCATGATATGGCTATAGCCTGTATTATCCAGTAGCTAGCGTGAGTGCAGTACAGTGAGGGTGGCTAACTAGGGTCTAGCTAGTTAATTATGTAATGGTAGCTGACTGGGAGGGTTGAGGGAGTCTGGGCTGGAGAGTTTGATTGGGAGGATTGTGGGTTCGATTCCCAGGGCCACCCATATGTAAAATGTATGCACACATGACTGTAAGGGTCATTTAGTACAGTAACCCTACCCTAATGGTAGCTAACATTAACCATACCCTAATGGTAGCTAACTGTAACCCTACCCTAATGGTAGCTAACATTAACCCTACCCTAATGGTAGCTAATATTAACCCTACCCTAATGGTAGCTAACTTTAACCCTACTGGTAGCTAACTTTAACCCTACCCTAATGGTAGCTAACTTTAACCCTACCTTAATGGTAGCTAACTGTAACCCTACCCTAATGGTAGCTAACTTGAACCCTACCCTAATGGTAGCTAACTGTAACCCTACCCTAATGGTAGCTAACTGTAACCCTACCCTAATGGTAGCTAACTGTAAACCTACCCTAATGGTAGCTAACATTAGGGCCTAGTTAGCCATGATATGGCTATAGCCTGTATTATCCAGTAGCTAGCGTGAGTGCAGTACAGTGAGGGTGGCTAACTAGGGTCTAGCTAGTTAATTATGTAATGGTAGCTGACTGGGAGGGTTGAGGGAGTCTGGGCTGGAGAGTTTGAAGGTTAGTTGGTTGACAGACCTGGTTGACAGGGGTTTTAAATTTGTGGTTTGGCTGGGGGTTTTGAAGGTTAGGGATTGGCTGCATGGGGGTTAGGGTTGAGCTGTTTCCTACCAGTCTTGACACTGTATCGTATGGCGAGAGAGAGACTCTGGGCTGGAGAGTTAGAGGGTTAGGGATGAAGTTCAGTGGTATCTTTTAAAGAGTCAGGGTTTTGAAAGTCAGGGTTTGGATGGGGGTTTTGAGTCAGGGTTTGGCTGAGGTCTGGGGGTTAGAGTTTAAGTCAGGGTTGAGCTGGGTCCTTACCGGTCTTGACACTGTATCGGATGGCATCCCGACAGCGCTGCAGTATCTGGGGGTGTGCCTCGCCTCCTTCCCTCAGCTCCAGGTCTAATAGGTCCTTCAGCTGCTCCGGAGAACGCCACTCGCACACCTGTTATATGGGAGAGAAGGAAATAGACTTTGGGTGTTTCCCAAAATGCATACCACCATGCTCCGAGCACGCAAATTAGCGCACGGGAGGGTCGGAGTATGAGTCCAAATCAAAGTTTGTAAAACGGAGCACGGAGGGCACTTCTCGAATGCGTACTCCGTTTGTACATATTTAGAAGCATGCATTGATGCAAGCTTCAATGGAAAGTATCCACAGAAATATGATGCAACCACGTTAAAAATTACGCAACATTACTTGAAATCAATGGCGGCCATTATCTGAGCTGAAGCGAGAGAAAATACACTCCGACTTTGGAATGAAATGTTGCCTATTCACATCTCATATGTTGCCTGACTACAATATTTTATCTTGTTACGTTTAATGAATACATGCTGTATTAATTTTGGCATGTTTACCTACCTACAATACCCACTGTAGTGTGGAGATCGCAAGCCCATAGTAAGTCAATAGGGCTAACTGGCTAGCTAGTGTCACGATCGTTGACGAACGAGAAGGACCAAGGCGCAGCGTGATATGCATTCATGTTTATTTATTCTGAATAAACAAGCGACAAAACAACAAATGAAACGAAACGTGAAGTCCAAGGTAGACAAACAACATACCTCACACGGAACAAGATCCCACAACTAACTAGTGCCAAAAGGCTGCCTAAGTATGGTCCCCAATCAGAGACAATGAGCGACAGCTGCCTCTGATTGGGAACCACACCGGCCAACATAGAAATAGACATACTAGAACATCAACATAGAAATATACAACATAGAACATACACACCCTGACTCAACATATACGAGTCCCTTGAGTCAGGGCGTGACAGTACCCCCCCCCCCCCAAAGGTGCGGACTCCGACCGCGCCACATAAACATAACAGGGTAGGGGCCGGGTGGGCATTCCGCCTCGGAGGCGGATCCGGCTCAAGGCGTGACGACCACTTACTCTCCGCCTCCCTGTTGCGCCCCTGGTCTGGTCTGGACCTCGGCACGCTGCTTCCCCTCGCCTTCCTCCCACGAAGTACCAAGCCCTGTCTGGACCCTGGTGTGGGAGACCCCGAACCTGGAGAGGGGCTGATGTCTGGGTCTGAACTGGAGCCGCTGACTGGAGCTGGACCCGACGACGGTGGAGCGAACTGCTCTGGCTCCGGAGTGGAGCCGCTGACCGGAGCTGGATCAGGCACCGGTGGAGCGGACTGCTCTAGCTCCGGAGTGGAGCCGCTGACCGGAGCTGGACTGGACCCCGGTGGAGCGGATTGCTCTGGCTCCGGAGTGGAGCAGCTAACCGGAGCTGAACTGGGCACCGGTGGAGCGGACTGCTCTGGATCCGGAGTGGAGCAGCTGACCGGTGCCGGACCAGGCACCGGTGGAACAGGCACGGGCCGGACTGGACACACACACCACTGGCTTGGTGCGAGGGGCAGGAACAGGCCGGGCCGGGCTGGCGACGCGCACCACTGGCTTGGTGCGAGGGGCAGGAACAGGCCGGGCCGGGCTGGCGACGCGCACCACTGGCTTGGTGCGAGGAGCAGGAACAGGACGGGCCGGACTGGCGACGCGCACCACTGGCTTGGTGCGAGGGGCAGGAACAGGCCGGGCCGGGCTGGCGACGCGCACCACTGGCTTGGTGCGAGGAGCAGGAACAGGACGGGCCGGACTGGCGACGCGCACCACTGGCTTGGTGCGAGGGGCAGGAACAGGCCGGACCGGGCTGGCGACGCGCACCACTGGCTTGGTGCGAGGGGCAGGAACAGGCCGGGCCGGGCTGGCAACGCGCACCACTGGCTTGGTGCGAGGGACAGGAACAGGCCGGACCGGGCTGGCGACGCGCACCACTGGCTTGAAGATCCCTTACCGTCCAGGATCTCCTCCCAGGTCCAGGCTGTCTGCTCCTGGACACGCTGCTTGGTCCTCATTTGGTGGGATCTTCTGTCACGATCGTTGACGAACGAGAAGGACCAAGGCGCAGCGTGATATGCATTCATGTTTATTTATACTGAATAAACAAGCGACAAAACAACAAATGAAACGAAACGTGAAGTCCAAGGTAGACAAACAACATACCTCACACGGAACAAGATCCCACAACTAACTAGTGCCAAAAGGCTGCCTAAGTATGGTCCCCAATCAGAGACAACGAGCGACAGCTGCCTCTGATTGGGATCCACACCGGCCAACATAGAAATAGACATACTAGAACATCAACATAGAAATATACAACATAGAACATACACACCCTGACTCAACATATACGAGTCTCTTGAGTCAGGGCGTGACAGTACCCCCCCCCAAAGGTGCGGACTCCGACCGCGCCACATAAACATAACAGGGTAGGGGCCGGGTGGGCATTCCGCCTCGGAGGCAGATCCAGCTCAGGGCGTGACGACCACTTACTCTCCGCCTCCCTGTTGCGCCCCTGGTCTGGTCTGGACCTCGGCGCGCTGCTTCCCCTCGCCTTCCTCCCACGAAGTACCAAGCCCTGTCTGGACCCTGGTGTGGGAGACCCCGAACCTGGAGAGGCGCTGACGTCTGGGTCTGAACTGGAGCCGCTGACTGGAGCTGGACCCGATGACGGTGGAGCGAACTGCTCTGGCTCCGGAGTGGAGCCGCTGACCGGAGCTGGATCAGGCACCGGTGGAGCGGACTGCTCTGGCTCCGGAGTGGAGCCGCTGACCGGAGCTGGACTGGACCCCGGTGGAGCGGATTGCTCTGGCTCCGGAGTGGAGCAGCTGACCGGAGCTGAACTGGGCACCGGTGGAGCGGACTGCTCTGGATCCGGAGTGGAGCAGCTGACCGGTGCCGGACCAGGCACCGGTGGAACAGGCACGGGCCGTGCCGGACTGGACACACACACCACTGGCTTGGTGCGAGGAGCAGGAACAGGCCGGGCCGGGCCGGCGACGCGCACCACTGGCTTGGTGCGAGGGGCAGGAACAGGCCGGGCCGGGCTGGCGACGCGCACCACTGGCTTGGTGCGAGGTGCAGGAACAGGACGGGCCGGACTGGCGACGCGCACCACTGGCTTGGTGCGAGGGGCAGGAACAGGCCGGACCGGGCTGGCGACGCGCACCACTGGCTTGGTGCGAGGGGCAGGAACAGGCCGGGCCGGGCTGGCGACGCGCACCACTGGCTTGGTGCGAGGGACAGGAACAGGCCGGACCGGGCTGGCGACGCGTACCACTGGCTTGAAGATCCCTTACCGTCCAGGATCTCCTCCCAGGTCCAGGCTGTCTGCTCCTGGACACGCTGCTTGGTCCTCGTTTGGTGGGATCTTCTGTCACGATCGTTGACGAACGAGAAGGACCAAGGCGCAGCGTGATATGCATTCATGTTTATTTATTCTGAATAAACAAGCGACAAAACAACAAATGAAACGAAACGTGAAGTCCAAGGTAGACAAACAACATACCTCACACAGAACAAGATCCCACAACTAACTAGTGCCAAAAGGCTGCCTAAGTATGGTCCCCAATCAGAGACAACGAGCGACAGCTGCCTCTGATTGGGATCCACACCGGCCAACATAGAAATAGACATACTAGAACATCAACATAGAAATATACAACATAGAACATACACACCCTGACTCAACATATACGAGTCCCTTGAGTCAGGGCGTGACAGCTAGTTACCTTATCCTTGACGTCAGACAAACTACCTGGGCCTATTCACCATCCATAAAGAACATGTACAGTATATAAATCAAATCAAATTTTACTTGTCACATGCGCAGAATACAACAGGTGTAGACCTTACCATGAAATGCTTACTTACAAGCCTTTAACCAACAATGGAGTTTTAAGAAAAATAAGAGTTAAGAAAATATTTACTAAATAAACTAAAGTAAAAAATAAAGGAGCAACAATAAAGTAACAATAACGAGGCTATATACAGGGGTACCGGTACCGAGCCAATGTGCGGGGTACAGGTTAGTCCAGGTAAATGAGGTAATATGTACATGTAGGTAGGGTTAAAGTGACTATGCATAGATAATAAACAGCAAGTAGCAGCAACGTCAATGCAAATAGTCCGGGTAGCCATTTACCTGATAAACACTTATACAGGTCCATTTCCTATTGTTTGAAAAAGAAACTCCAGCATACAGATATTCTGGTATACTTCACAACAGATCTAATTTTCCTTTATGCATCCTGGGGCTGGAAGTGCATGGTGTGCGAAAGAATTGGAAAAGAGATCTTTACCTTCTCCTTGACGTCAGTAGCCTTCCAGATGGCCTCCTCCATGATGATGGGCATGGCGTCTCTGAGGAAGCTCTCTGCTTCCCGGATGTCCAGCGTGGGTCCGTTCAGAGTCACCCCATCCACAAGCACTGGGGGCCGCTTCCCCTTGGGCTCCGCAGGGCTCGCTGGGGCCTTACTAGAGGTGTCTGGGGGTAGGAGAGAACAGACAGTAATGTCAATACTAGAGGTCTCTGGGGGTAGGAGAGAACAGACAGTAATGTCAATACTAGAGGTCTCTGGGGGTAGGAGAGAACAGACAGTAATGTCAATACCAGAGGTCTCTGGGGGTAGGAGAGAACAGACAGTAATGTCAATACTAGAGGTGTCTGGGGGTAGGAGAGAACAGACAGTAATGTCAATACCAGAGGTCTCTGGGGGTAGGAGAGAACAGACAGTAATGTCAATACCAGAGGTCTCTGGGGGTAGGAGAGAACAGACAGTAATGTCAATACTAGAGGTCTCTGGGGGTAGGAGAGAACAGACAGTAATGTCAATACCAGAGGTCTCTGGGGGTAGGAGAGAACAGACAGTAATGTCAATACCAGATGTCTCTGGGGGTAGGAGAGAACAGACAGTAATGTCAATACTAGAGGTCTCTGGTGGTAGGAGAGAACAGACAGTAATGTCAATACTAGAGGTCTCTGGGGGTAGGAGAGAACAGACAGTAATGTCAATACCAGAGGTCTCTGGGGGTAGGAGAGAACAGACAGTAATGTCAATACCAGAGGTCTCTGGGGGTAGAAGAGAACAGACAGTAATGTCAATACTAGAGGTCTCTGGGGGTAGAAGAGAACAGACAGTAATGTCAATACTAGAGGTCTCTGGGGGTAGAAGAGAACAGACAGTATTGTCAATACTAGAGGTCTCTGGGGGTAGGAGAGAACAGACAGTAATGTCAATACTAGAGGTCTCTGAGGATCAGATAGAGGGTCAGAAAGAGTTTACAGCTCAGTTCATAAATGGTTCTGGTGGTCTCTCTTGCTGGGGCCTTACTAGGAGTCTCTGGTGGTTCAACAGTTCATGGTAGTGTCAATACTTTGTCAACAGCTGGTGATAAAAAGCACTTGATTGGACAACACACTTGAACAGGTACATACGGTACAGTCATAGACAGACTACAGCTGACTAGGGCTCTCTGGGTCAGAGAATGTAGCAGATAATAAAGTTCTGCTGGTCTCTGGTGGTGTCAATACATTGTCAAGAACAGTTGACAGACAGTTTGTCAAGAGCTGTTTTTTAAATGCACAGTAAGATGTTGAACACATTTGAACAGGTACATGAATAATTCCATGTTCTTTCACAACTGATAGTGAAAGTTCTGGTAGGCTAACGCCTCGATCACAACGATAGCGTCATTGCGTTTTGGTACACCAGAAGCACATTAATTTCAAAATGGAACGCTACGTTTGTCTTGCAGCATTGCGTTGCAGAGGCAGTTGCAGTACGTTCTGTGTGGTGCATACGTTGGATTTATCGAACATATGCATCAAAAATGGTATGTGTAGATGACTTGACAGAAATGGTAGTAGAATGTGAATGTTCCAGATGATGCTGCGTACCATTTTGCGCATTGACGCTGTCAGTGTGATCGAGGTGAAATGGTGTCAGTCAATACTTCGTCAAGAGTTCTTCTTGAATGCACTTCATCGCAGACTAAAGGGGCCTCTGGGTCAGAGAAAGTGATAGATATCAACAGGTTAGATGGCTGGTTCCAGATCTGGTCCCATATTAGCTTGGTTCCAGATCTGGTCCCATATTAGCCTGGTTCCAGATCTGGTCCCATATTAGCCTGGTTCCAGATCTGGTCCCATATTAGCCTGGTTCCAGATCTGGTCCCAAATTGGCCTGGTTCCAGATCTGGTCCCAACTTAGCTTGGTTCCAGATCTGGTCCCATATTAACCTGGTTCCAGAACTCGTCCCATATTAGCCTGGTTCCAGATCTGGTCCCAAATTGGCCTGGTTCCAGATCTGGTCCCAACTTAGCTTGGTTCCAGATCTGGTCCCATATTAACCTGGTTCCAGATCTGGTCCCATATTAGCCTGGTTCCAGATCTGGTCCCATATTAGCCTGGTTCCAGATCTGGTCCCATATTAACCTGGTTCCAGATCTGGTCCCATATTAGCCTGGTTCCAGATCTGGTCCCATATTAACCTGGTTCCAGATCTGGTCCCAAATTAGCCTGGTCCCAGATCTGGTCCCATATTAGCCTGGTTCCAGATCTGGTCCCATATTAGCCTGGTTACAGATCTGGTCCCATATTAGCCTGGTTCCAGATCTGGTCCCATATTAACCTGGTTCCAGATCTGGTCCCAAATTAGCCTGGTCCCAGATCTAGTCCCATATTAGCCTGGTTCCAGATCTGGTCCCATATTAGCCTGGTTACAGATCTGGTCCCATATTAGCCTGGTTCCAGATCTGGTCCCATATTAGCCTGGTTCCAGATCTGGTCCCAAATTGGCCTGGTTCCAGATCTGGTCCCAACTTAGCTTGGTTCCAGATCTGGTCCCATATTAACCTGGTTCCAGAACTCGTCCCATATTAGCCTGGTTCCAGATCTGGTCCCAAATTGGCCTGGTTCCAGATCTGGTCCCAACTTAGCTTGGTTCCAGATCTGGTCCCATATTAACCTGGTTCCAGATCTGGTCTCATATTAGCCTGGTTCCAGATCTGGTCCCATATTAGCCTGGTTCCAGATCTGGTCCCATATTAACCTGGTTCCAGATCTGGTCCCATATTAGCCTGGTTCCAGATCTGGTCCCATATTAACCTGGTTCCAGATCTGGTCCCAAATTAGCCTGGTTCCAGATCTGGTCCCATATTAGCCTGGTTCCAGATCTGGTCCCATGTTAGCCTGGTTCCAGATCTGGTCCCATATTAGCCTGGTTCCAGATCTGGTCCCATATTAGCCTGGTTCCAGATCTGGTCCCTTATTAGCCTGGTTCCAGATCTGGTCCCATATTAGCCTGGTTCCAGATCTGGTCCCATATTAGCCTGGTTCCAGATCTGGTCCCATATTAACCTGGTTCCAGATCTGGTCCCATATTAGCCTGGTTCCAGATCTGGTCCCATATTAGCCTGGTTCCAGATCTACTCCCATATTAGCCTGGTTATAGATCTGGTCCCATATTAGCCTGCTTCCAGATCTACTCCCATATTAGCCTGGTTCCAGATCTACTCCCATATTAGCCTGGTTCCAGATCTACTCCCATATTAGCCTGGTTCCAGATCTACTCCCATATTAGCCTGGTTCCAGATCTGGTCCCATATTAGCCTGGTTCCAGATCTACTCCCATATTAGACTGGTTCCAGATCTACTTCCATATTAGACTGGTTCCAGATCTGGTCCCATATTAGACTGGTTCCAGATCTGGTCCCATATTAGCCTGGTTCCAGATCTACTCCCATATTAGCCTGGTTCCAGATCTACTCCCATATTAGCCTGGTTCCAGATCTGGTCCCATATTAGACTGGTTCCAGATCTGGTCCCATATTAGCCTGGTTGAAGATCCAGATCACGTTTGTGATGTCTTGCCAACACCTATGGTTGTTGTCATGCCAATCGAGACAGGGAAATAGGAGTTGGCAAGAAAGCACAAGAACATAGAGGTTTAGGACTAAACAGGTGTCTGTACTGTTTCCTGTAAACCTGTCTTAGTCATAGAAGATAGTACTTTTCCCTCTCAGTTGAGTCTCTGATCATACATGACGATGTGCTTACATCACACTTCTTATATTGCCAAGATATCATCAGTGTCAGACTCGTATCATAGTCAGATTGCCACCTCTAATACAGTTGTAACACTGCTACTGTAGATAGCCCTCTAATACAGCTGTAACACTGCTACTGTAGATGGTCCTCTAATACAGCTGTAACACTTCTACTGTAGATAGTCCTCTAATACAGCTGTAACACTGTTACTGTAGATGGTCCTCTAATACAGCTGTAACACTGCTACTGTAGATGGTCCTCTAATACAGCTGTAACACTGCTACTGTAGATAGCCCTCTAATACAGCTGTAACACTGCTACTGTAGATAGTCCTCTAATACAGCCTTAACACTGTTACTGTAGATGGTCCTCTAATACAGCTGTAACACTTCTACTGTAGATAGCCCTCTAATACAGCTGTAACACTGCTACTGTAGATAGCCCTCTAATACAGCTGTAACACTGCTACTGTAGTTAGCCCTCTAATACAGCTGTAACACTGCTACTGTAGATAGTCCTCTAATACAGCTGTAACAATGCTACTGTAGATGGTCCTCTAATACAGCTGTAACACTTCTACTGTAGATAGCCCTCTAATACAGCTGTAACACTGCTACTGTAGATAGCCCTCTAATACAGCTGTAACACTGCTACTGTAGATAGCCCTCTAATACAGCTGTAACACTGCTACTGTAGATAGCCCTCTAATACAGCTGTACCACTGATACTGTAGATAGCCCTCTAATACAGCTGTAACACTGCTACTGTAGATGGTCCTCTAATACAGCTGTAACACTGTTACTGTAGATGGTCGTCTAATACAGCTGTAACACTGCTACTGTAGATGGTCATCTAATACAGCTGTAACACTGCTACTGTAGATTTCCCTCTAATACAGCTGTAACACTGCTACTGTAGATAGTCCTCTAATACAGCTGTAACACTGTTACTGTAGATGGTCCTCTAATACAGCTGTAACACTTCTACTGTAGATAGCCCTCTAATACAGCTGTAACACTGCTACTGTAGATAGCCCTCTAATACAGCTGTAACACTGCTACTGTAGATAGCCCTCTAATACAGCTGTAACACTGCTACTGTAGATAGCCCTCTAATAAAGCTGTAACACTGCTACTGTAGATAGTCCTCTAATACAGCTGTAACACTGCTACTGTAGATGGTCCTCTAATACAGCTGTAACACTGCTACTGTAGATAGCCCTCTAATACAGCTGTAACACTGCTACTGTAGATAGCCCTCTAATACAGCTATAACACTGCTACTGTAGATAGCCCTCTAATACAGCTGTAACACTGCTACTGTAGATAGCCCTCTAAAACAGCTGTACCACTGATACTGTAGATAGCCCTCTAATACAGCTGTAACACTGCTACTGTAGATAGCCCTCTAATACAGCTGTAACACTTCTACTGTAGATAGCCCTCTAATACAGCTGTAACACTGCTACTGTAGATAGCCCTCTAATACAGCTGTAACACTGATACTGTAGATAGCCCTCTAATACAGCTGTAACACTGCTACTGTAGATAGCCCTCTAATACAGCTGTAACACTTCTACTGTAGATAGCCCTCTAATACAGCTGTAACAGTGCTACTGTAGATAGCCCTATAATGCAGCTGTAACACTGCTACTGTAGATAGCCCTCTAATGCAGCTGTAACACTGCTACTGTAGATGCGTCCCAAATGGCACCCTATTCTTGTGCACAACTTTTGAACATGGGCTCTGGTCATTAGTGCACTACATATGGAATATGGTGCCATTTGGGAAGCAACCTGTAACTCAACCCTTATTTCAGCTGTGACGCATTCTGTAAGCTTACCCTTATATATTGGCGTCTCGGGTTGGCTAAGGGTGTTCAAAAATGTCAACCGCTCGTTCTTGACTGACCACTGACTGGGGCTGCAATTCAAATGGAACTGGTCTAAAGTAGTGCACTATATGGTGAATAAGGTGCCATTCGGGCCACACCCAGACAATAATGACAGACAGGATAACTGTCATCCACTTGATACTCTTTATAACCTACTGCATGTAGCCTATTGACAGACAGGATAACTGTCATCCACTTAATACTCTTTATAACCTACTGCATGTAACCTATTGACAGACAGGATAACTGTCATCCACTTAATACTCTTTATAACCTACTGCATGTAACCTATTGACAGACAGGATAACTGTCATCCACTTAATACTCTTTATAGCCTACTGCATGTAGGCAATTGTATTGGGGCATTTTCATCATGTAGCAGATTTCATCAATCCTAAACTTTAGTAATCAGCCATTTTGTTAGCATTTACAGTTCAGAATAACGCAATGAATCCAAAAATAGGTGGCATGTTTTGTTTCAGCTGATATTTAGTCTATACGCAATTAAAAATTCCAACATTGAAATTGATACAATCGTTCAACATATTGGCTGTTAGGTCAGAGACTACAGACGCTGTCCAATAACCTGCATCATGGAACCATGCCTGCATGAGACAGGTAGCTACTGCACTAGTGGCGCACCTTGCAGCTCCTGCGCACAGTTGGTTCCCGCTATCTTACTATGAGTTCTGTGACAGACCGGGTCTTTATTTATCTGTCTTTCTTTCTTTCCCCAACATAGCAAGTTAGGCTACTATATATATATATATATATATATATATATATATATATATATATATATATATATATATATATATATATATATATATAATTCTTTTTTTTCTTTTTTTTTACGCATTTCAAACAATTAAGTGTAAATTGTATCTACTTATTTTGCAAAGGTCTATTCTATTCAATACCTCCGCAGAGAGACACCTTGCCAGGGCGGCTTTCCCCACTGCCCATCTTCAGGAGAACTGGGCGCTGAGCAGCGCGTGAACAGGTAACACCTGACCCGACCAGATAGAGGGCTCTGGGTGACATTATAGTACACTGACGTAAGTCCATTCTAAAGGCATTGTGACAACTTTTATTCTCCAGCAAAACACAGTAAAAATTTGCACATCTTTTATTTTGATTTTGAGAGAACAGTAAACATTTGAATTCACGATATAACTAATTATAGTCAATATATATTTGCAATACCATTAAATGCTCATGCATTAGCCTAATGAACATGTAATAATGCAGGAATAAGTGAAATAGCAGTCCACATACCGTTCATATGTCTCTCATTCGTCGGCGCCATTGTTCATTTATGGTATAATTGATTGGTCTCTACCAGCTCCGTTCTTCCACCTAAAAATGTATAATGTTTGGAGATAAACCAGAATGTCTCCTTTATAGACCAAGAATTTCTTTAACATGGTGACGCCGCGCCCCGTGGGCTAGGTTAGGCCATCCTTGTTTCTGGCGGGTTGCCTGGGCGTCATGGAAGAACACTGGCTGGTTACAGTAAAGAGTCTAGAAGAATCAAGTTGCCCAATCTTTCTCCGCCTGTTATCGCAAGTCCACGGTCTCACTGCGTCAGAGCGTTTGCTTGTGTAGTTTTTAAATGGAGAGTGGAGAAAGTGAAGAGCTATGATGACTGTGGAGTGAGGATACGTGCTTGCTTCTTTACATTCATGCCTATATTTTACACGTTAGAAGAGTTTAACGATTTATGCTATTTTATTAGGGCAATATATTTCCTATGGAATATTTCCAATATAGAATTTGAGAATTCTGTATTTTTCCAAAGGGCAAGAGATAAACGTGAAAGAGAAGTGACTCATCATCTAATATATTGCAAGTGTTGGCATCTGTTGCTGGTTTGTATTTCTCCACGAGTAAGACATGTGACATCAACATTGTAGGTAACATTAAGTCTTTTTTCGGTTGGCCTATCTTTAGTCATTTCCGTTTCCTTTTTTTATTTAAAGAAAGAAATTACAACATTACCGTGACTGGATAGTTAGCCATGATGTAATAATAATAATAATAATATTATATGCAATTTGTAGAGCGCATTTCCCACGCTCAATGTGCATATGTAGCCTACAATAAAGGTCAGTTGCATTTAACCCCTAACTAAGTAAGCTGATACTAGATCTGTCCATAAGTGCAACTATCAGGAGCTAAAGAAATGACACTAGAATTCAGTCATGCAGTTCCCCTAATCATCTGTGGTAGTACAGTGTCATGCTAAGAATCAAATCTAAGGTGACCTCCTGTGGCTGATAAAAGTACTACAGACTCATTGAAAACGGCTTACTGTATTCCTTTATGATTGTAGGAAGGGGCAGTCTGGGATCAGAAATCGACCCTGGCATTTCAAACACCCCGGCCCATTTTTTTGGGGGGAGGCGCCAAGTATTAGCCAAACAACATTTTGAGCAACGATTGTGTAGCATTGGGTAACATTTATGTTTACACTACTATAGTGGGTAATCTGTTGAGATGTGTTGGACAAACATACATACAATTGGATGGTTTTACATGCTAGATAGTAGATAGCCTTTATTTTGGTACAGATACTAATTAATTGAATAGCAATAGCTATATGTACTGTTAAAGAGACTGAACATAGGATATAAAAGTATGTGAATGTAGATATTTTTCTATTGATAATGACAATAGTAAATTTATATTTTTCTACAAAGCAATTGTAATGAACCAGATAATTGACCCTTGACACTTTTGGAAAAAATATGTTTATTAAATTCTACTGAGATATCTTTTCCTGAAAGCAACCAACTTTCTCTTGTCTCATCATTTCTCCTGTTTTACAGGAAACATACAGTATTATCTGTTTTCCTGGTCTCAATCCTGGGACCTGTAACAAACACATCATAAACCATGAAAATTATGTATTTATTTTATACAGGAAATTAGCTTTAAAACTGCAACATTTTCTCTCAGCCTCATGGCAAGATGTGTTAGAATAGCAGGAAATTAGCTCTAAAACAGCAACATTTTCTCTCAGCCTCATGGCAAAGTGTGTAAAATAGCGTGAGATTAGCTATAAAACTGCAACTTTTTCTCTCTGCCCCATAACATGTTGTTGTTATGATAATGTTATCTGGCTTAGGGCTGGCTAACGCTACCACACATTCATGGACGTTACCCTGCAAATATTGTGTAGACCTGAGCTGGATTTATGGCATTTTTAGAGCTTTTTTAATAAATCATTTTTTTCTATTTTACTGGTGATTTTGAACCCCTGCTCAGATAAAACCTCTCTATTGGATGACAATTGATCACTCACTCTCCCCCATCCTCACCCACAGGCACTTCTGGCTGGCTGAGTTAGTGCTATATAGCCCATATGAGCCAATGCAAACAAAACACTATTTAGGATATCTAGTTTATTCCTAAATAAATCCTGAACGTGCTGCAAAGCAATTGTGGTCCCACAAGGGACCTTGTTTATAGTGTCTGTAGGCTATCCAGGGCTTTAAAAAAATAGAGAGATAACTACTAGACATTTACACAATTGTATTTATTTCACCTTTCATGGTACACAAAGATAAATAGCATACATTTTTCTAAACAAATCTAATCTGTTGGATTTATTGCACCCGTTACTGAAATGGTTATTCCAGTTTAGATGGTTTAGGTAGTCTCATTCATTAATTTTTCTAACCCTGGCAGTCATTCTGAATGCAGATCGTGGGTGAATATAAGTTCCAATTTTTTAAATATCCCCAGTCAGGCTGGATTACAATAGGAATTAGACATAACTTTGTAAGCCAGCATAATATGACATGATGATGCTGGTTTTGTGGGTGACCAGCATAGGCTTATGTGTCCAAAACACAACGAAGGCTGGTCTCCAGTGAAAACACAACGAAGGCTGGTCTCCAGTGAATACACAACGAAGGCTGGTCTCCAGTGAAAACACAACGAAGGCTGGTCTCCAGTGAAAACACAACGAAGGCTGGTCTCCAGTGAAAACACAACAAAGGCTGGTCTCCAGTGAAAACACAACGGAGGCTGGTCTGCAGACCATTCTAGTATATGCTGTTTTTTTCAGCAAGATTTGATTTAGACTTGATTGAGTTGTGAACATAATTTAACTCAGGTACCAAATGTAGGCTAATAACTTAACTAGCTTAGCATGACGTAGCAAACTGCAGGCTAATTAGCAGCAACTTCTATAAAAGGTCATATAGAGTAACTCAATTGTACCAGGACGTGTACTCCGAGCATGTGCTGACCAACTGGCAAGTGTCTTCACTGACATTTTCAACATGTCCCTGACTGAGTCTGTAATACCAACATGTTTCAAGCAGACCACCATAGTCCCCGTGCCCAAGAACTCTAAGATAACCTGCCTAAATGACTACCGACCCGTAGCACTGACGTCTGTAGCCATGAAGTGCTTTGAAAGACTGGTCATGGCTCACATCAACAGCATAATCCCAGAAACCCTAGACCCACTCCAATTTGCATACCGCCCCAACAGATCCACAGATGATGCAATCTCTATCGCACTCCACACTGCCCTTTCCCACCTGGACAAGAGGAACACCTACGTGAGAATGCTATTCATTGACTACAGCTCAGCATTCAACACCATAGTGCCCTCTAAGCTCATCACTAAGCTAAGGATCCTGGGACTAAACACCTCCCTCTGCAACTGGATCCTGGACTTCCTGACGGGCCGCCCCCAGGTGGTAAGGGTAGGTAACAACACATCTGCCACACTGATCCTCAACACGGGGGCCCCTCAGGGGTGCGTGCTCAGTCCCCTCCTGTACTCTCTGTTCACCCATGACTGCATGGCCAGGCACGACTCCAACACCATCATTAAGTTTGCCGACGACACAACAGTGGTAGGCCTGATCACCGACAACGATGAGACAGCCTATAGGGAGGAGGTCAGAGATCTGGCCGTGTGGTGCCAGGACAACAACCTCTCCCTCAACGTGACCAAGACAAAGGAGATGATTGTGGACTACAGGAAAAAAAAGAGGACTGAGCACGCCCCCATTCTCATCGACGGGGCTGTAGTGGAACAGGTTGAGAGCTTCAAGTTCCTTGGTGTCCACATCACCAACGAACTATCATGGTCCAAACACACCAAGACAGTCGTGAAGAGGGCACGACAAAGCCTATTCCCCCTCAGGAGACTAAAAAGATTTGGCATGGGTCCTCAGATCCTCAAAAAATTCTACAGCTGCACCATCGAGAGCATCCTGACTGGTTGCATCACCGCCTGGTATGGCAACTGCTTGGCCTCTGACCGCAAGGCACTACAGAGGGTAGTGCGTACGGCCCAGTACATCACTGGGGCAAAGCTCCCTGCCATCCAGGACCTCTATACCAGGCGGTGTCAGAGGAAGGCCCTCAAAATTGTCAAAGACTCCAGCCACCCTAGTCATAGACTGTTCTCTCTGCTACCGCACGGCAAGCGGTACCGGAGTGCCAAGTCTAGGTCCAAAAGACTTCTCAACAGCTTCTACCCCCAAGCCATAAGACTCCTGAACAGCTAATCATGGCTACCCGGACTATTTGCACTGCCCCCCCACCCCATCCTTTTTACGCTGCTGCTACTCTGTTAAGTATTTATGCATAGTCACTTTAACTCTACCCACATGTACATATTACCTCAACTACCTCAACTAGCCGGTGCCCCCGCACATTGACTCTGCAACGGTACCCCCCTGTATACAGTGGGGCAAAAAAGTATTTAGTCAGCCACCAATTGTGCAAGTTCTCCCACTTAAAAAGATGAGAGAGGCCTGTAATTTTCATCATAGGTACACGTCAACTATGAAAGACAAAATGAGAAAAAAAAATCCAGAAAATCACATAATAGGATTTTTAATGAATTTATTTGCAAATTATGGTGGAAAATAAGTATTTGGTCAATAACAAAAGTTTTGTCAATACTTTGTTATATACCCTTTGTTGGCAATGACACAGGTCAAACGTTTTCTGTAAGTCTTCACAAGGTTTTCACACACTGTTGCTGGTATTTTGGCCCATTCCTCCATGCAGATCTCCTCTAGAGCAGTGATGTTTTGGGGCTGTCGCTGGGCAACACGGACTTTCAACTCCTTCCAAAGATTTTCTATGGGGTTGAGATCTGGAGACTGGCTAGGCCACTCCAGGACCTTGAAATGCTTCTTACGAAGCCACTCCTTCGTTGCCCGGGCGGTGTGTTTGGGATCATTGTCATGCTGAAAGACCCAGCCACGTTTCATCTTCAATGCCCTTGCTGATGGAAGGAGGTTTTCACTCAAAATCTCACGATACATGGCCCCATTCATTCTTTCCTTTACACGGATCAGTCGTCCTGGTCCCTTTGCAGAAAAACAGCCCCAAAGCATGATGTTTCCACCCCCATGCTTCACAGTAGGTATGGTGTTCTCTCAGCATTCTTTGTCCTCCAAACACGACGAGTTGAGTTTTTACCAAAAAGTTATATTTTGGTTTCATCTGACCATATGACATTCTCCCAATCCTCTTCTGGATCATCCAAATGCACTCTAGCAAACTTCAGACGGGCCTGGATATGTACTGGCTTAAGCAGGGGGACACGTCTTTCACTGCAGGATTTGAGTCCCTGGCGGCGTAGTGTGTTACTGATGGTAGGCTTTGTTACTTTGTTCCCAGCTCTCTGCAGGTCATTCACTAGGTCCCCCCGTGTGGTTCTGGGATTTTTGCTCACCGTTCTTGTGATCAATTTGACCCCACGGGGTGAGATCTTGCGTGGAGCCCCAGATCGAGGGAGATTATCAGTGGTCTTGTATGTCTTCCATTTCCTAATAATTGCTCCCACAGTTGATTTCTTCAAACCAAGCTGCTTACCTATTGCAGATTCAGTCTTCCCAGCCTGGTGCAGGTCTACAATTTTGTTTCTGGTGTCCTTTGACAGCTCTTTGGTCTTGGCCATAGTGGAGTTTGGAGTGTGACTGTTTGAGGTTGTGGACAGGTGTCTTTTATACTGATAACAAGTTCAAACAAGTGCCATTAATACAGGTAACGAGTGGAGGACAGAGGAGCCTCTTAAAGAAGAAGTTACAGGTCTGTGAGAGCCAGAAATCTTGCTTGTTTGTAGGTGACCAAATACTTATTTTCCACCATAATTTGCAAATAAATTCATAAAAAATCCTACAAAGTGATTTTCTGGATTTTTTTTTCTCAATTTGTCTGTCATAGTTGATGTGTACCTATGATGAAAATTACAGGCCTCTCTCATCTTTTTAAGTGGGAGAACTTGCACAATTGGTGGCTGACTAAATACTTTTTTTCCCCACTGTATATAGCCTCCCTACTGTCACTTTATTTTACTGTATATATAGCCTCCCTACTGTCACTTTATTTTACTTCTGCTCTTTTTTTCTCAACACTTTTTTGTTGTTGTTGTTTTATTCTTACTTTTTTTGTTTAAAATAAATGCACTGTTGGTTAAGGGCTGTAAGTAAGCATTTCACTGCAATGTCTGCACCTGTTGTATTCGGCGCATGTGACCAATAAAATTTGATTTGATTTGATTTGAATTGTGATTGAATGTCATTACAGTGACAACAAATAACATGGAAAGGAACTTATTTGGTCAGCTGTTCATGCCGGTGTACACAACACAAGAATACTATTAGATAGAAAACTAAAACGTAGCCTCGGACTCCCAGGGTTCCAGCGAGACTAGGTGGAATATCGCACATTAATTAAAGTCCATGAGGCCTACAACATTGTCAGTCAACAGGGGCATTTTTCACAATAGGTTTCTTCTTTCAACTTAAAGGAGCAATATGCAAAAATCGCTCCACTATTTCCTGGTTGCTAAAATTCTAATAGTTAGCCTAATTTCAGTTTATGTGACAAAACAAGCAGTCATTGTGTAGAGAATCATTGTAGCACTATGAAATATATTTTCCATAACCAAAAATATTGTATTTTCAGCTGTTTGAAGCTGGTGTACAAAACCGAAAGTAAAAGACGCAAAAACGAAACTTAAGGATGGGAGGCATAGAAATGGCGCACATAGAACATATCTATCACTTCTTACACCTGCTTTCAATGAGAATGCCGGATCTATAACTCACATTTCTATGTGAATTTGGTTGGATCGCCCAAAAAGTTACGTATTGTAACTATATTATGGTAAGAACAGCTCAAATAAGCAAAGAGAAACGACAGTCCATCATTACTTTAAAACATGAAGGTCAGTCAATCCGGAAAATGTCAAGAACTTTGAAAGTTTCTTCAAGTGCAGTCGCAAAAACCATCAAGCACTATGATGAAACTGGCTCTCATGAGGACCTCCACAGGAAAGGAAGACCCAGAGTTCATTAGAGTTACCAGCCTCAGATTGCAGCCCAAATAAACGCTTCACAGAGTTCAGGGAACAGACACATCTCAACATCAACCGTTCAGAGGAGACTGCATGAATCAGGCCTTCATGGTCGAATTGCTGCAAAGAAACCACTACTAAAGGACACCAATAAGAAGAAGAGACGTGCTTGGGCCAAGAAACACGAGCAATGGACATTAGACCGGTGGAAATCTGTCCTTTGGTCTGATGAGTCCAAATTTGAGATTTCTGGTACCAACCGCCGTGTCTTTGTGAGACGCAGAGTAGGTGAACGGATGATCTCCGCATGTGTGGTTCCCACTGTGAAGCATGGAGGAGGAGGTATGATGGTGTGGGGGTGCTTTGCTGGTGACACTGTCAGTGATTTATTTAGAATTCAAGGCACACTTAACCAGCATGGCTACCACAGCATTCTGCAGCGTTACACCATCCATCTGGTTTGCGCTTAGTGGGACTATCATTTGTTTTTCAACAGGACAATGACCCAAAACACACCTCCAGGCTGTGTAAGGGTTATTTGACCAAGAAGGAGAGTGATAGAGTGCTGCATCAGATGACCTGGCCTCCACAATCACCTGAACTCAACCCAATTGAGATGGTTTGGGATGAGTTGGACCGCAGAGCGAAGGAAAAGCAGCCAACAAGTGCTCAGCATATGTGGGAACTCCTTCAAGACTGTTGGAAAAGCATTCCTCATGAAGCTGGTTGAGAGAATGCCAAGAGTGTGCAAAGCTGTCATCAAGGCAAAGGGTGACTACTTTGAAAAATCTAAAATATTAAATATATTTTGATTTGTTTAATACTTTTTTGGTTACTACATGATTCCATATGTGTTATTTCATAGTTTTGATGTCTTCACTATTATTTTACAATGTAGAAAATAGTCAAAATAAAGAAAAACCCTTGAATGAATAGGTGTGTTCAAACTTTTGACTGGTACTGTATATATATATATATATATACAGTGCATTTGGAAAGTATTCAGACCCCTTGACTTTTTCCACATTTTGTTACGTTACAGCCTTATTCTAACATTTATTAATTTGTTGTTTTTCCTCATCAATCTACACACAATACCCCATAACGAGAAAGCAAAAAAAGGTTTAAAAAAACGGAAATATCACATTTACATTTTCAGACCCTTTGCTATGAAACTCGATATTGAAGGTGAATACTACTATGGGAATTGAAAGGGGATGTTTGGAGGGAGAGGTGACTGAGCAGTAGAGCTGTTTTTCACAGACACAAACTCAGCAATAACTCCTCATATAATATCAACTCAGCAACAACTCCTCATATAATATAAACTCAACAATAACTCCTCATATAATATAAACTCAACAATAACTCCTCATATAATATCAACTCAACAATAACTCCTCATATAATATAAACTCAGCAACAACTCCTCATATAATATCAACTCAGCAACAACTCCTCATATAATATCAACTCAACAATAACTCCTCATATAATATCAACTCAACAAAACTCCTCATATAATATCAACTCAACAACAACTCCTCATATAATATCAACTCAACAACAACTCCTCATATAATATCAACTCAACAATAACTCCTCATATAATATAAACTCAACAATAACTCCTCATATAATATCAACTCAACAATAACTCCTCATATAATATCAACTCAACAACAACTCCTCATATAATATCAACTCATCAATAACTCCTCATATAATATCAACTCAGCAACAACTCCTCATATAATATCAACTCAACAATAACTCCTCATGTAATATAAACTCAACAATAACTCATCATATAATATCAACTCAACAATAACTCCTCATATAATATCAACTCAACAACAACTCCTCATATAATATCAACTCAACAATAACTCCTCATATAATATCAACTCAACAATAACTCCTCATATAATTTTTTACATTTACATCTTCGTCATTTAGCAGACGCTCTTATCCAGAGCGACTTACAGGAGCAATTAGGGTTAAGTGCCTTGCTTAAGGGCACATCGACAGATTTTTCACCTAGTCGGCTCGGGGATTAGAACCAGCGACCTTTCGGTTACTGGCACAACGCTCTTACCCACTAAGCTACCTGCCGCCTCATATTAACTCAACAATAACTCCTCATATAATATCAACTCAACAATAACTCCTCATATAATATCAACTCAGCAACAACTCCTCATATAATATCAACTCAGCAACAACTCCTCATATAATATCAACTCAACAATAACTCCTCATGTAATATCAACTCAACAACAACTCCTCATATAATATCAACTCAACAATAACTCCTCATATAATTTTTTACATTTACATTTTCATCTTCGTCATTTAGCAGACGCTCTTATCCAGAGCGACTTACAGGAGCAATTAGGGTTAAGTGCCTTGCTTAAGGGCACATCGACAGATTTTTCACCTAGTCGGCTCGGGGATTAGAACCAGCGACCTTTCGGTTACTGGCACAACGCTCTTACCCACTAAGCTACCTGCCGCCTCATATTAACTCAACAATAACTCCTCATATAATATCAACTCAACAATAACTCCTCATATAATATCAACTCAACAATAACTCCTCATATAATATCAACTCAACAATAACTCTTTATATAATATCAACAATAACTCCTCATATAATATCAACTCAACAATAACTCCTCATATAATATCAACTCAACAATAACTCCTCATATAATATCAACTCAACAATAACTATAACTCCTCATATAATATCAACTCAACAACAACTCTTCATATAATATCAACAATAACTCCTCATATAATATCAACTCATCAATAACTCCTCATGTGTCACTATGTCAGTGTATGCGGTAGACTGAAGTCAGGCGCAGGACACAGAACTCAATGAAAAAACGTATCTTTACTAATACACGTAAAGAAACAAGAAGCCTCCACGCAGGGAGGAATAAACCCGCTCACCAACGACATCAGCGAACAAACAACAAACACGCACAGAACACAATGGGAGCCACAGGGTTAAATAGGGGCGGAGTAATCACAAGATGGGCAACAGGTGTGAAACAATCTGACACAACAGGTAGAACATAGAAACATATAACATAGATCGGCAGCAGCTAGTACTCCGGTGACGACGAACGACGAAACCTGCCCGAGCAAGGAGGAGGGGCAGCCTCGGCAGAATCCGTGACAGTACCCCCCCCCCGACGCGCGGCTCCAGCCGTGCGTCGACACCGGCCTCGGGGACGGCCAGGAGGACGCGGCGCGGGGCGAGTGGGATGATTGCGGTGGTAATCCCTCAACATGGATGGATCGAGGATATCCCTCCTAGGAACCCAGCACCGTTCCTCCGGACCGTACCCCTCCCACTCCACGAGATGCTAAAGGCCCCCCACCTGACGCCTCGAATCCAATATGGACCGAACCGGGTACGCCGGTGCCCCCTCGATGTCCAGCGGGGGCGGAGGAACCTCCCGTATCTCCGACTCCTGGAGTGGACCAGCTACCACCGGCCTGAGGAGAGACACATGGAACGAGGGGTTAATACGATAATTAGTAGGAAGTTGTAACCTATAACATACCTCGTTCAATCTCCTCAGGACTTTGAATGGCCCCACAAACCGCCGACCCAGTTTCCGGCAGGGCAGGCGAAGGGGCAGGTTTCGGGTCGAAAGCCAGACCCGGTCCCCCGGTGCATACACCGGGGCCTCACTGCGGTGGCGGTCGGCGCTCGCCTTTTGCCGCCTGATGGCCCGCTGCAGATGTACATGGGCAGCGTTCCAGGTCTCCTGCGAGCACCGAAACCACTCGTCCACCGCAGGAGCCTCGATCTGGCTCTGATGCCAAGGTGCCAGGACCGGCTGATAACCTAATACACATTGGAACGGAGACAGGTTAGTAGAGGAGTGGCAGATGGAGTTCTGGGCTATCTCTGCCCAGGGGAGGTAAACCGACCACTCCCCCCGCCGGTCCTGGCAATACGACCGCAGAAACCTACCCACCTCCTGGTTTACTCTCTCCACTTGCCCGTTACTCTCGGGGTGAAATCCTGAGGTCAGACTGACCGAGACTCCCAGACGTTCCATGAACGCCCTCCAAACCCTAGAGGTGAACTGGGAACCCCGATCAGACACTATATCCTCAGGCACCCCGTAGTGCCGGAAAACGTGTGTAAATAGGGCCTCAGCTGTTTGTAGGGCCGTAGGGAGACCGGGCAGCGGAATGAGGCGGCAGGACTTAGAAAACCGATCCACAACGACCAGGATCGTGGTGTTCCCTTGTGAGCGGGGAAGATCCGTCACGAAGTCCACCGATAGGTGGGACCATGGTCGTTGTGGAACGGGTAGAGGTTGCAATTTACCTCTGGGCAGGTGTCTAGGAGCCTTACACTGGGCGCACACCGAGCAGGAGGAAACATAAACCCTCACGTCCTTAGCTAAGGTGGGCCACCAGTACTTCTCACTAAGACAGTGCACTGTCCGACCGATACCAGGATGACCAGAGGAGGGTGACGTGTGAGCCCAATAGATCAACCGATCGCGAACACACGACCCTCTGGACACTGAGGAGGAGTGGGTTCGTTGCGCAACGCCCGCTCGATCTCCACGTCAACCTCCCACACCACCGGTGCCACCAGACACGACGCCGGAAGTATGGGAGTGGGCTCCACGGAACTCCCCTCCGTGTCATACAGTCGGGACAGAGCATCTGCCTTTGCGTTCTGGGAACCTGGCCTGTAAGAAAGGGTGAAAACAAAACGGGTGAGAAACATGGACCACCTTGCCTGGCGAGGGTTTAACCTCCTCGCTGCCCGGATGTACTCCAGATTGCGGTGGTCAGTCAAAATGAGAAAAGGGTGTTTAGCCCCCTCAAGCCAATGTCTCCACGCTTTCAGAGCTTCGACCACAGCCAACAGCTCCCGGTCCCCCACATCATAGTTGCGCTCCGCCGGGCTGAGCTTCTTCGAAAAGAAGGCACAGGGGCGGAGTTTAGGTGGCGTACCCGAGCGCTGAGACAGTACAGCGCCTATTCCAGCCTCGGACGCGTCCACCTCAACCGTGAAGGCTAAAGAGGGGTCCGGATGAGCCAGCACTGGAGCCGAGGTAAACAGGTTTTTCAGACGACTAAAAGCCCTGTCCGCCTCCGCTGACCACCGCAGACGCACCGGCCCCCCCTTCAGTAACGAGGTAATGGGAGCTGCTACCTGACCAAATCCCCGGATAAATCTCCGGTAGTAATTAGCAAAACCCAAAAATCGCTGCACCTCCTTTACCGTGGTTGGAGTCGCCCAAATTACGCACGGCCGAAATGCGGTCACTCTCCATCCTCACCCCTGACGCGGACATATGGTACCCCAAGAAAGAGATGGACTCCTGGAAGAACAGGCATTTCTCTGCCTTAGCATACAGGTCATGCTCCAACAGTCTTCCAAGCACCTTACGCACCAGGGACACATGCTCGGCCCGTGTAGCAGAGTATATAAGGATGTCATCAATATACACCACTACCCCTTGTCCGTGCAGGTCCCTGAAAATCTCATCCACAAATGATTGGAAAACTGAAGGAGCATTCATTAACCCGTATGGCATGACCAGATACTCAAAATGTCCAGAGGTGGTACTAAATGCCGTCTTCCACTCATCTCCCTCACGGATACGCACTAGGTTGTACGCGCTCCTAAGATCCAATTTTGTGAAAAAGCGTGCCCCGTGCAATGATTCCGTCATACTAGCTATCAGAGGTAATGGATAGCTGTACTTGATGGTAATCTGATTTAGGCCACGGTAATCAATGCACGGGCGTAACCCACCATCTTTCTTTTTCACAAAAAAGAAACTAGAGGAAACGGGTGAAGTGGATGGCCGAATGTATCCCTGCCTCAGAGATTCGGTGACATATGTCTCCATAGCCGCCTTCTCCTCCTGAGACAAAGGATACACGTGACTCCGGGGAAGTGCAGCTCCTACCTGGAGATTTATCACACAATCCCCCGGACGATGGGGTGGTAATTTAGTCGCCCTCTTTTTACTGAAGACGATAGCCAAATCGGCATACTCAGATGGAATGTGCATGGTGGAAACCTGGTTTGGACTTTCCACCGAAGTTGCACCCAAGGAAACTCCTAAACACCTCCCTGAACACTGACTGGACCATCCCTTGAGAGCCCTCTGTTGCCATGAAATCGTGGGGTCATGAATGGCTAACCAGGGAAGTCCCAACACCACAGGATGCGCAGGAGAATCAATCAGATAGAGGCTAATCCTCTCCTCATGACCCCCCTGCGTCATCATTAGCAGTGGAGCGGTGACCTCCCTGATTATGCCTGACCCTAACGGGCGACTATCTAATGCGTGAACAGGGAAAGGTTTATCAACAGACACTGTGAGAATCCCTAGGCTACGTGCATACTGGCGATCAATAAAATTCCCAGCCGCGCCTGAATCTACTAGCGCCTTATGCTGGGAATGGGGAGAAAAATCTGGAAACATAATGTCGATACACATCTTAGCAACAGGGAACTCTGGGTTAGTCGGGTGCCTACTCACCTGAGACGGTCGACCAGTGCTCTGCCTGCTGCCTCGACCTCCTGAGAACCCTCCCCTGCACCGACCAGCAGTGTGTCCTCTGCGGCCACACTTGGTGCAGGGGACAGTCTCTCTCCCAGTCTCCCTACCTGCAGCACCTCCGAGCTCCATGGGGGTATGCTCGGAGGTGCTGGGGGATGGAATGGACAGACCCCCATCAGAACGTCCGCGGGCTGCCAACAGGTTATCCAAACGGATGGACATGTCCACCAGTTGGTCCAGGTTGAAATTGGTGTCCCTGCAGGCCAGTTCCCGACGGACGTCCTCTCTTAAGCTGCAACGGTAGTGGTCGATAAGGGCCCGCTCATTCCATCCCGCGCTGGCTGCTAAAGTCTTAAACTCCAGCGCAAAATCCTGCGCGCTCCTCATCTCCTGTCGTAGGTGGACCAGCCGTTCTCCCACCGCTCTCCCCTCCGGTGGATGATCGAATACCGCCCGGAAGCGGCGGGTGAAATCCTCGTAGCGGACAGTTCTCGAGTCTATATTCCCCCACTCAGCGTTAGCCCACTCAAGCGCCTTCCCTGATAGACAGGAGATGAGGGCGGACACGCTCTCGTATCCCGAGGGCGCCGGGTGAATGGTGGCCAGGTAAAGCTCTACCTGGAGGAGAAATCCCTGGCACCCGGCAGGTGTACCGTCATATGCCCTCGGGAGCGAGAGCCGAATTCCCCTGGACCCAGGTGGCGAAGTGGTAGCCAGTGTAGCAGGTGGTGGTGTGGTTGGGCATGGTGAAGGGATACCACCTCTCTCTATTTGCTCCATCATCTGGAACACTCGTTCCATCGTAGCACAGAGATACTGGATCATCGTCCCTTGACGTTGGACTCGTTCTTCCATCGTCTTCGCTGATCCAGTCGTTCCAGCTGACTCCATCGTGGTGCGTGTTTCTGTCACGATGTCAGTGTATGCGGTAGACTGAAGTCAGGCGCAGGACACAGAACTCAATGAAAAAACGTATCTTTACTAATACACGTAAAGAAACAAGAAGCCTCCACGCAGGGAGGAATAAACCCGCTCACCAACGACATCAGCGAACAAACAACAAACACGCACAGAACACAATGGGAGCCACAGGGTTAAATAGGGGCGGAGTAATCACAAGATGGGCAACAGGTGTGAAACAATCTGACACAACAGGTAGAACATAGAAACATATAACATAGATCGGCAGCAGCTAGTACTCCGGTGACGACGAACGACGAAACCTGCCCGAGCAAGGAGGAGGGGCAGCCTCGGCAGAATCCGTGACATCATGTAATATAAACTCAACAATAACTCCTCATATAATATCAACTCAACAATAACTCATATAATATCAACTCAACAATAACTCCTCATATAATATCAACTCAACAACATCTCCTCATATAATATCAACTCAACAACAACTCCTCATATAATATCAACTCAACAATAACTCCTCATATAATATCAACTCAACAACAACTCCTCATATAATATCAACTCAACAACAACTCCTCATATAATATCAACTCAACAATAACTCCTCATATAATATCAACTCAGCAATAACTCCCCATATAATATCAACTCAACAATAACTCCTCATATAATATAAACTCAGCAACAACTCCTCATATAATATCAACTCAACAACAACTCCTCATATAATATCAACTCAACAATAACTCCTCATATAATATAAACTCAGCAACAACTCCTCATATAATATCAACTCAACAATAACTCCTCATATAATATCAACTCAACAATAACTCCTCATATAACTTCAGCTCAGCAATAACTCCTCATATAATATAAACTCAACAATAACTCCTCATATAATATAAACTCAGCAACAACTCCTCATATAATATCAACTAAACAATAACTCCTCATATAATATCAACTCAACAATAACTCCTCATATAACTTCAGCTCAGCAACAACTCCTCATATAATATCAACTCAACAATAACTCCTCATATAATATCAACTCAACAATAACTCCTCATATAATATAAACTCAGCAACAACTCCTCATATAATATCAACTCAACAATAACTCCTCATATAATATCAACTCAACAATAACTCCTCATATAACTTCAGCTCAGCAACAACTCCTCATATAATATCAACTCAACAATAACTCCTCATATAATATCAACTCAAGAATAACTCCTCATATAATATCAGCTCAACAACAACTCCTCATATAATATCAACTCAACAACAACTCCTCATATAATATCAACTCAACAATAACTCCTCATATAACTTCAGCTCAGCAACAACTCCTCATATAATATCAACTCAACAATAACTCCTCATATAATATAAACTCAACAACTCCTCATATAATATCAACTCAACAACAACTCATCTTTCCAAACACGTCATCCAATGACACAAACTCATTTCACTTTCAATAACTGGTTCAGTATTTTTGTCCCATATATTTGTAAGAATATCTAATAATACATTTTTAAATGGAGGCTTACTATGAACTCTGGACTTTTCCCTGCAATAAAAATAGAAAATATTAGTATTGACGTAATTCCAACATTTATTCATCAGATATTTTATTTATTTTTCACAGAGATACAAACATCTATTCCTTTTATCTCCTGTCCTCACCTTAGAGTCGATGTCTGCACCCCCGCGGAAAATGAACTAGCATAATAAAAAAATCACCATCAAAATCCATCTGTTTAAGCTGGATTTTTCCTGCATGGGCTGTTTCTCAATCCACCACGTCCGCCGATGTCGGGCTTCCGCATCGGCGGTGGAATGTGGCCTACAAAAACCTGTTTTGGCTCTAGGACATCCACAAGCCTCACAAGTCTGAAGGTAGCCCGGTACTAGTTACAAATATTAATGGAAGTATACAGTGCCTTCAGAAAGTATTCACACCCCTTGAATTTTTCCACATTTTGTTGTGTTACAAAGTGGGATTAAAATGGATTTAATTGTCATTTTTTTGTCAACGATCTACACAAAATACTATGTAATGTAAAAGCTGAAGAAAAATTCTAACATTTGTAAAACATTTATGAAAAATAAAACACTCATGTATCTTGATTAGAGAAGTATTCACCCCCCTGTTAGAATCACCTTTGGCAGCGATTACAGCTGTGTGTCTTTCTGGGTAAGTCTCTAAGAGCTTTGCACACCTGGATTGTACAATATTTGCATATAATTATTTTTAAAATTCATTTTCAAGTCTTGACATAGATTTACAAGCCGATTTAAAAAACTGTAACTAGGCCACTCAGGAACATTCAATGTCGTCTTGGTAAGCAACTCCAGTGTAGATTTGGCCTTTTGTATTAGGTTATTGACCTGCTGAAAGGTGAATTTGTCTCCCAGTGTCTGTTGGAAAGCAGACTGAACCAGGTTTTTCCTCTAGGATTTTGCCTGTGCTTAGCTCTATTCCATTTATTTTTTCCTAAAAAAACTCCCTAGTCCTTGCTGTTGACAAACATACCCATAACATGATGCAGCCACCACCATGAAAATATGAAGAGTGGTACTCAGTGATGTGTTGTGTTGGATTTGCCCCAAACATAACGCTTTGTATTCAGGACAAGTTAATTATCTTTGACACATTTTTTGCAATTTTCCTTTAGTGTCTTATTGCAAACAGGATGCACGTTTTGTAATATTTTTTTTCTGTACAGGCTTCCCTCTTTTCACTCTGTCATTTAGGACAGTATTGTGGAATAACTACAATGTTGTTGATCCATCCTCAGTTTTCTCCTATCACAGCCATTAGTAACTGTTTTAAAATCACTATTGGCCTCATGGTGAAATCCCTGATCGATTTCCTTCCTCTCCATCAACTGAGTTAGGAAGGATGCCTGTATCTTTGGAGTGACTGGGTGTATTGATACACCATCCAAAGTGTTATTAATAACTTCACCATGCTCAAAGGGATATTCAATGTCTGCTTTTTAAAATGTTTTACCCATCTACCAATAGGTGTCCCTCTTTGCGAGGCTTGGAAAACCTCCCTGATCTTTATGGTTGAATCTGTGTTTGAAATTCACTGCTCGACTGAGGGATTTTACTGATAATTGTATGTGTGGGGTACAGAGATAAGGCAGTCATTAAAAAATCATGTTAAACACTATTATTGCACACAGAGTGAGTCCATGCAACTTATTATGTGACTTGTTAAGCACATTTTCACTCCTGAACGTATTTAGGCTTGCCATAACAAAAGGGTTGAATACTTATAGACTCAAGACATTTAGCTTTTCATTTTTTTAAATTTGTAAACATTTCTGAAAACATAATTCCACTTTGACATTATGGGGTATTGTGTGTCGGCCAGTGACACAAAATCTCAATTTAATCCATTTTAAATTCAGGCTGTAACACAACAAAATGTGGAAAAAGTCAAGGGGTGAATACTTTCTGAAGGCACCGTATATGGAAGTACTTTAGTGCCAAAAAAAGGGGTTAAATATGACAACATAAAAATACCTAATTCCTGAACTTTGTTCTATGGGCTAATAACAGTAAGGCCTAATTCAATGTTTCATCAAATATATTTTTTTATATATTATTTTATACTTACAGGGGTCCTAAAATTGTAAATAAAAAAGCTAAATGATCCTTGGTATGACCTTCCGAAAACAATTCCATATGTTAGCTTAGTAGAACACCAGCCCCGGGCCCTTTGACCTTAGGGGGGGTGCTGTGTCTAGTTTGGAAAGTGAAATAAACTGAGATCTCCTCTTACCTTTATTGATCTTCACGTCCTCCACTTCAGATTAAAAATAGTTGATTTATATCCAACACTGCCTCACTATTCATGAGAAAGAAAATATATAGACAAGTATGTACAGACAAATCTGTACAACATTCTTTACCGAAGAGAAATGTACAGACTTTCACCTTTACTCAGGTACAGCCTCACAGGTAAACTCCTCCTCTCTCCTCTCTCCACCTCTCTCCTCTCTCCTCCTCTCTCCTCTCTCCTCCTCTCTCCACTCTCCTCCTCTCTCCTCTATCCTCCTCTCTCCTCCTCTCTCCTCTCTCCTCCTCTCTCCTCCTCTCTCCTCTCTCCTCTCTCCTCTCTCCTCTCTCCTCCTCTCTCCACTCTCCTCCTCTCTCCTCTCTCCTCCTCTCTCCTCTCTCCTCCTCTTTCCTCTCTCCTCCTCTCTCCTCTCTCCTCTCTCCTCCTCTTTCCTCCTCTCTCCTCTATCCTCCTCTCCCCTCTCTCCTCCTCTCTCTTCTCTCCTCCTCTCTCCTCTCTCCTCCTCTCTCCTTTATCCTCCTCTCTCCTCTCTCCTCCTCTCTCCTCTCTACTCCTCTCTCCTCTCTCCTGCTCTTCATGTCCAATAGAGAACTGTAGATAACATAAAGGATTTTATCAGTAGAAACCCTTTACTTATTATTTATAATAATTGCATGATCCTATTGAGACTCATGTACAACTCGCAACAAAAGTCAAACTTTGGGGGGGGGGTCTCTAACTATTGATAATTTGACAGAGACTCGCGCCGACAGCAAGACGCATCAATTTCACCTGAGAGAGCATCCGAGCGAGCAAAACAGCGCCCCTCTGTCTAAGTATTTGTAGCCCATGTATCAGATGCTGTCTGGCCAAAAAAATGTGATTGGCTTATGCATGGTGCACTGTTTGGATGCTGGAATTATTTTGGAGTGGACGAACGAGCGCCGCAGGTAGCCTAGTTTTTTAAGTGGTTGGTTTGACAAAAGATGAAAACATCATGACTGGTTGTGTTCATGCCACATTAAAATGTAATACATTTTTACCGTTAAATGACATGTCTTTACTACTAGGCCCATAAAAAATATCTTCGCGCAAAAGCATGCACCCAATAGAGGCTCCCCCGAATGTCACGGTATAATTCACACTCTGGCTGCCACTAACTCAACTGAGGATCAACTTTGTTCAGTGGTGTAAAGTACTTAAATAAATATACTTTAAAGTACTAATTAAGTAGTTTTTGGGGGGTATCTGTACTTTACTATTCATATTTTTGACAACTTTTACTTTTACTTCAATACATTCCTAAAGAAAATTATGTACTTTTTACTCCACACATTTTCAATGACACCCAAAAGTACTCGTTACATGTTGAATGCTTAGCAGGACAGGAAAATGGGCTAATTCACACACTTATCAAGAGAACAGCCCTGGTCATCCCTACTGCCTCTGATCTGGCGGACTCACTAAACATATGCTTTGTTTGTAAATTATGTCTGAGTGTTGGAGCGTGCCCCTGGTTGTCCGTAAATAAAATAAAAAACTAGAAAATGTGTCTGTCTGCTTTGCTAAATATAAGGAATTTGAAATGATTTATACTTGTACTTTTACTTTTCATACTTAAGTACATTTCAGCAATTACATTTATTTTTGATACTTAAGTATATTAAAAACTTTCACTCAAGTATTATTTTACTGGGTGACGTTCACTTTTACTTGAGTCATTTTCTATTTTAAGGTATCTTTACTTTTACTCAAGTATGACATTTGGGTATTTTTTCCACCACTGACTTTGATCATAGATCACATTATATACTTTACTGTCACCGGCTATTAATAAACTGTACTGCATGTTGGTGATTCTGACTCCAGCTCCCTCCTGTCAGGTTAACCCCATCAGCCCTGGGATTCAGACTGTAGAGGACCTATATAGTTGAAGTCGGAAGTTTACATACACTTAGGTTGGAGTCATTAAAACTTGTTTTTCAACCACTCCACAAATGTCTTGTTAACAAACAATAGTTTTGGCAAGTCGGTTAGGACATCTACTTTGTGCATGACACAAGTAATTTTTCCAACAATTGTTTAGAGACAGATTATTTCACTTATAATTCACTGTATCACAATTCCAGTGGGTCAGAAGTTTACATACACTAAGTTGACTGTGCCTTTAAACAGCTTGGAAAAATCCAGAAAATGATGTCATGGCTTTAGAAACTTCTGATAGGCTAATTGACATCATTTGAGTCAATTGAAGGTGTACCTGTGGATGTATTTCAAGGCCTACCTTCAAACTCAGTGCCTCTTTGCTTGACATAATGGGAAAATCAAAAGAAATCAGCCAAGACCTCAGAAAAAAAATTGTAGAACTCCACAAGTCTGGTTCATCCTTGGGAGAAATTTCCAAATGCCTGAAGGTACCATGTTCATCTGTACAAACAATAGTACGCAAGTATAAACAACATGGAACCACGCAGCTGTCATACCGCTCAGGAAGGAGACTCGTTCTGTCTCCTAGAGATGAACGTACTTTGGTGCAAATCAATCCCAGAACAACAGCAAAGGACCTTGTGAAGATGCTGGAGGAAACAGGTACAAAAGTATCTATCAAGTATTGGAGTGGCCATCACAAAGCCCTGACCTCAATCCTATAGAAAATTTGTGGGCAGAACTGAAAAAGCGTGTGCGAGCAAGGAGGCCTACAAACCTGACTCAGTTACACCAGTTCTGTCAGGAGGAATGGGCCAAAATTCACCCAACTTATTGTGGGAAGCTTGTGGAAGGCTACCCGAAACATTTGACCCTAGTTAAACAATTTGAAGGCAATGCTACCAAATACTAATTGAGTGTATGTAAACTTCTGACCCACTGGGAATGTGATGAAATAAATAAAAGCTTAAATAAATTATTCTCTTTACTATTATTCTGACATTTCACATTCTTAAAATAAAGTGGTGATCCTAACTGACCTAAAACAGGGAATTTTTACTAGGATTAAATGTCAGGAATTGTGAAAAACTGAGTTTAAATGTATTTGGCTAAGGTGTATGTAAACTTCCGACTTCAACTGTAGGGTTCTGGGTAAAAACAGTGTGCCATTTAGGACGCTGTCAGGGCGACGTGTATGCTGTGAGCGAAGTCAAGCGCAGGACACCGAGCTACTGGCAGACGAACTTTACTTGCACAGTAATCAAAAATACAAACAAAATCTCCAAACAGGGAGGAACAAAATACGCATACACCCGAACACTGCCGACCTCACGGAAAACAATCACACACAATAACCAATGAGAGACAGGGGGTTATAAAGGGAATACAATGTAACATAATGGGAAACAGGTGAAAACAATCAAGACAAACTATTTTGCAGGTTTTCCTATTTACAAAGCATGTAGAGGTCTGTAATTTGTATCATAGGTACGCTTCAACTGTGAGAGACGGAATCTAAAACAAAAATCCAGAAAATCACATTGTATGATTTTTAAGTTATTAATTTGCATTTTATTGCATGACATACGTATTTGATACATCAGAAAAGCAGAACTTAATATTTGGTACAAAAACCTTTGTTTTCAATTACAGAGATCATACGTTTCCTGTAGGTCTTGACCAGGTTTGCACACACTGCAGCAGGGATTTTGGCCCACTCCTCCATACAGACCTTCTCCAGATCCTTCAGGTTTCGGGGCTGTCGCTGGGCAATACGGACTTTCAGCTCCCGCCAAAGATGTTCTATTGGGTTCAGGTCTGGAGACTGGCTAGGCCACTCCAGGACCTTGAGATGCTTCTTACGGAGCCACTCCTTAGTTGCCCTGGCTGTGTGTTTCGGGTCGTTGTCATGCTGGAAGACCCAGCCACGACCCATCTTCAATGTTCTTACTGAGGGAAGGAGGTTGTTGGCCAAGATCTCGCGATACATGGCCCCATCCATCCTCCCCTCAATATGGTGCAGTCGTCCTGTCCCCTTTGCAGAAAAGCATCCCCAAAGAATGATGTTTCCACCTCCATGCTTCACGGTTGGGATGGTGTTCTTGGGGTTGTACTCATCCTTCTTCTTCCTCCAAACACGGCGAGTGGAGTTTAGACCAAAAAGCTCTATTTTTGTCTCATCAGACCACATTACCTTCTCCCATTCCTCCTCTGGATCATCCAGATGGTCATTGGCAAACTTCAGACGGGCCTGGACATGCGCTGGCTTGAGCAGGGGGACCTTGCGTGCGCTGCAGGATTTTAATCCATGACGGCGTAATGTGTTACTAATGGTTTTCTTTGAGACTGTGGTCCCAGCTCTCTTCGGGTCATTGACCAGGTCCTGCCGTGTAGTTCTGGACTGATCCCTCACCTTCCTCATGATCATTGATGCCCCACGAGGTGAGATCTTGCATGGAGCCTCAGACCGAGGGTGATTGACCATCATCTTGAACTTCTTCCATTTTCTAATAATTCCGCCAATAGTTGTTGCCTTCTCACCAAGCTGCTTGCCTATTGTCCTGTAGCCCATCCCAGCCTTGTGCAGGTCTACAATTTTATCCCTGATGTCTTTACACAGCTCTCTGGTCTTGGCCATTGTGGAGAGGTTGGAGTCTGTTTGATTGAGTGTGTGGACAGGTGTCTTTTATACAGGTAACAAGTTCAAACAGGTGCAGTTAATACAGGTAATGAGTGGAGAACAGGAGGACTTCTAATAGAAAAACTAACAGGTCTGTGAGAGCCGGAATTCTTACTGGTTGGTAGGTGATCAAATACTTATGTCATGCAATAAAATGCAAATTAATTACTTAAAAATCATACAATGTGTTTTTCTGGATTTTTGTTTTAGATTCCGTCTCTCACAGTTGAAGTGTACCTATGATAAAAAATTACAGACCTCTACATGCTTTGTAAGTAGGAAAACCTGCAAAATCGGCAGTGTATCAAATACTTGTTCTCCCCACTGTAGATCGGTGGCAGCTAGTACTCCGGGGACGACGAACGCAGAAGCCTGCCCAAGCAAGGAGGAGGAGCAGCCTCGGCTGATTCCGTGACAGACGCAACCAATGAGAAAAAGATTAAGAATACTCATTTTTATAGCATTGAAGCAATCAAAAGGTAGAGCAAAACATAGATTGGTTCAAATTCACGTATTTATTATTCAATATAGGTACTAGTTTCATCAGGATCACATCATGTGGCAAAGAGAAAGACAAGGTGACACTTTACTTAACCTTGCAGGTGTCCTGCTTTATAACTTGTTATAAGCATGAATGACTCTTTAAGATGTCTGCAGAAGGCTGTAGTTGTTCGGCCAGAGCAATAAAGAGCAGTCTTTAATGGGGTACTGAGAATGCTGGATTAGCTGAACAGACAAGGTTTAAAAGCAAAATGGAAAGAGTATCTGCACTACAACTAATCATTATCTGCAACCATCTCTGACTGGCTTCTCTCTCTAGAGATGCGAAGAGCTGAGTGGATCAGCCTTCAATGCAGAATGTTAGCCTGAAACCCAAACCTACTCCATGTTATATGTTTGCCATGACAAGGAGTGGCAAGGAGTGGAATTGTAAAAAAAAAAGTCTGGACATCTCAATCTGATTGTCCTTCAGGACTGTTAATCACCAGCCTTTTCAAACCAATCAGGACCCTTGGATGCACAGTTAAGGGCCTCAACGTCAAGTTTACATTTACATTACATTTACATTTACGTAATTTAGCAGACGCTCTTATCCAGAGCGACTTACAAATTGGTGCATTCACCTTATAGCCAGTGGGATAACCACTGGGGGGGGGGGGGGGTAAGGGGGGTTAGAAGGATTACTTTATCCTATCCCAGGTGTTCCTTAAAGAGGTGGGGTTTCAAATGTCTCCGGAAGGTGGTGAGTGACTCCGCTGTCCTGGCGTCGTGAGGGAGCTTGTTCCACCATTGGGGTGCCAGAGCAGCGAACAGTTTTGACTGGGCTGAGCGGGAACTGTGCTTCAGCAGAGGTAGGGGAGCCAGCAGGCCAGAGGTGGATGAACGCAATGCCCTCATTTGGGTGTAGGGACTGATCAGAGCCTGAAGGTACGGAGGTGCCGTTCCCCTCACAGCTCCGTAGGCAAGCACCATGGTCTTGTAGCAGATGCGAGCTTCAACTGGAAGCCAGTGTAGTGTGCGGAGGAGCGGGGTGACGTGAGAGAACTTGGGAAGGTTGAACACCAGACGGGCAGCGGCATTCTGGATGAGTTGTAGGGGTTTAATGGCACAGGCAGGGAGCCCAGCCAACAGCGAGTTGCAGTAATCCAGACGGGAGATGACAAGTGCCTGGATTAGGACCTGTGCCGCTTCCTGTGTAAGGCAGGGTCGTACTCTCCGAATGTTGTAGTTCATGAACCTACAGGATCGGGTCACCGCCTTGATGTTAGCGGAGAACGACAGGGTGTTGTCCAGGGTCACGCCAAGGCTCTTCGCACTCTGGGAGGAGGACACAACAGAGTTGTCAACCGTGATGGCGAGATCATGGAACGGGCAGTCCTTCCCCGGGAGGAAGAGCAGCTCCGTCTTGCCAAGGTTCAGCTTGAGGTGGTGATCCGGCATCCATACTGATATGTCTGCCAGACATGCAGAGATGCGATTCGCCACCTGTTTATCAGAAGGGGGAAAGGAGAAGATTAGTTGTGTGTCGTCTGCGTAGCAATGATAGGAGAGGCCATGTGAGGATATGACAGAGCCAAGTGACTTGGTGTATAGCGAGAATAGGAGAGGGCCTAGAACTGAGCCCTGGGGGACACCAGTGGTGAGTGCACGTGGTGCGGAGACAGCTTCTCGCCACGCCACTTGGTAGGAGCGACCGGTCAGGTAGGACGCAATCCAAGAGTGAGCCGCGCCGGAGATGCCCAGCTCGGAGAGGGTGAAGAGGAGGATCTGATGGTTCACAGTATCAAAGGCAGCAGACAGGTCTAGAAGGACAAGAGCAGAGGAGAGAGAGTTAGCTTTAGCAGTGCGGAGAGCCTCCGTGACACAGAGAAGAGCAGTCTCAGTTGAATGATCAGTCTTGAAACCTGACTGGTTTGGATCAAGAAGGTCATTCTGAGAGAGATAGCAAGAGAGTTGGCTAAAGACGGCACGCTCAATAGTTTTGGAGAGAAAAGAAAGAAGGGATACTGGTCTGTAGTTGTTGACATCAGAGGGATCGAGTGTTGGTTTTTTGAGAAGGGGTGCAACTCTCGCTCTCTTGAAGACGGAAGGGACATAGCCAGCGGTCAAGGATGAGTTGATCAGCGAGGTGAGGTAAGGGAGAAGGTCACCGGAGATGGTCTGGAGAAGAGAGGAGGGGATAGGGTCAAGCGGGCAGGTTGTTGGGCGGCCGGCCGTCACAAGTCGCAAGATTTTATCTGGAGAGAGAGGGGAGAAAGAAGTCAAAGCATAGGGTAGGGCAGTGTGAGCAGGACCAGCAGTGTCATTTGACTTAACAAACGAGGATCGGATGTCGTCAACCTTCTTTTCAAAATGGTTGACGAAGTCATCCACAGAGAGGGAGGAGGGGGGGAGGGGGAGGAGGATTCAGCAGGGAGGAGAAGGTGGCAAAGAGCTTCCTAGGGTTAGAGGCAGATGCTTGGAATTTAGAGTGGTAGAAAGTGGCCTTAGCAGCAGAAACAGATGAAGAAAATGTAGAGATGAGGGAGTGAAAAGATGCCAGGTCCGCAGGGAGTCTAGTTTTCCTCTCGGCTGCCCGGAGCCCTGTTCTGTGAGCTCGCAATGAGTCATCAAGCCACGGAGCTGGAGGGGAGGACCGAGCCGGCCGGGAGGATAGGGGACATAGAGAGTCAAAGGATGCAGAAAAGGAGGAGAGGAGGGTTGAGGAGGCAGAATCAGGAGATTGGAGGGAGAAGGATTGAGCAGAGGGAAGAGATGATAGGATGGAAGAAGAGAGAGTAGCGGGAGAGAGAGCGAAGGTTGCGGCGGCGCATTACCATCTGAGTAGGGGCAGAGTGAGTAGTGTTGGAGGAGAGCGAGATAGAAAAGGATACAAAGTAGTGGTCGGAGACATGGAGGGGAGTTGCAGTGAGTTCTAAGTAGACAACCCTATAGTGGGGAGAACCAAAACCAATCAGAAGCCAACCACCAACCGCTGACACGGCTCCAGCTAGCCACTTTCACAGGAATGTTAGCACAAACAGTCTGGTACCCAGGCTAGGAAGTTCTGTGATTGAGGCTAGATTCTCACCAGAAAAACAGTTCACCACAAGCTACTTCCTGTGTTGATGTTATCTCTGTGTACATGAGCAGGGAGATGTGACTTGAGTTGACTGAATGCATTGGTTCTCCTCTGGGACCCTCAGCCGTTCTCAAACCTCTCCTCTGGGACCCCCAGCCGTTCTCAAACCTCTCCGCTGGGACCCCCAGCCGTTCTCAAACCACTCCTCTGGGACCCCCAGCCGTTCTCAAACCTCTCCTCTGGGACCCACAGCTGTTCTCAAACCTCTCCTCTGGGACCCCCAGCCGATCTCAAACCTCTCCTCTAGGACCCCCAGCCGATCTCAAACCTATCCTCTGGAACCCCCAGCTGTTCTCAAACCTCTCCTCTGGGACCCACAGCTGTTCTCAAACCTCTCCTCTGGGACCCACAGCTGTTCTCAAACCTCTCCTCTGGGACCCCCAGCTGTTCTCAAACCTCTCCTCTGGGATCCCCAGCTGTTCCATGTATTTGAACTATTCCACAGCCAGCACACCTGATTCAACTTGTCAACTAATCAAAGCCTTGATTGGTAAATCAGGTGAGCTACAACAACATGGTGAAACTACTGGGGGTCCCCGAGGAGCGGTTTGAAAACCACTGGACTGAATGTATTTCATCATTTCAAATGAAGATTTAGAAAAGAGGTGCTATTGAGTTCTATCTGTGTAAAGGGGTAAGATGTGTGGCCTTCCCTCAATGCTGAATAGTTGCTGATTGAGGAACATAGGCACTGCTATGTTATTATTGACAGAGCTGGGAGGATTACCTGAGGGCCCTGTTATGGACAGAGCTGGGAGGATGACCTGAGGGCCCTGTTATGGACAGAGCTGGGAGGATGACCTGAGGGCCCTGTTATGGACAGAGCTGGGAGGATGACCTGAGGGCCCTGTTATGGACAGAGCTGGGAGGATGACCTGAGGGCCCTGTTATGGACAGAGCTGGGAGGATGACCTGAGGGCCCTGTTATGGACAGAGCTGGGAGGATGACCTGAGGGCCTTGTTATGGACAGAGCTGGGAGGATGACCTGAGGGCCCTGTTATGGACAGAGCTGGGAGGATGACCTGAGGGCCCTGTTATGGACAGAGCTGGGAGGATGACCTGAGGGCCCTGTTATGGACAGAGCTGGGAGGATGACCTTAGGGCCCTATTATGGACAGAGCTGGGAGGATGACCTGAGGATCTGTTATGGACAGTGCTGGGAGGATGACCTGAGGGCCCTGTTATGGACAGAGCTGGGAGGATGACCTGAGGGCCCTGTTACGGACAGAGCTGGGAGGATGACCTGAGGGCCCTGTTATGGACAGAGCTGGGAGGATGACCTGAGGGCCCTGTTACAGACAGAGCTGGGAGGATGACCTGAGGGCCCTGTTATGGACAGAGCTGGGAGGATGACCTGAGGGCCCTGTTATGGACAGAGCTGGGAGGATGACCTGAGGGCCCTGTTATGGACAGAGCTGGGAGAATGACCTGAGGGCCCTGTTATGGACAGAGCTGGGAGGATGACCTGAGGGCCCTGTTATGGACAGAGCTGGGAGGATGACCTGAGGGCCCTGTTATGGACAGAGCTGGGAGGATGACCTGAGGGCCCTGTTATGGACAGAGCTGGGAGGATGACCTGAGGGCCCTGTTATGGACAGAGCTGGGAGGATGTCCTGAGGGCCCTGTTATGGACAGAGCTGGGAGGATGACCTGAGACCTAACTGTCATTATTATTCTGTTTCTTAATGTGGCAGTTGCTGCTATACAGCCAATTCTGTAAATACTTTTTTCAACATGTATTTATACAGTACGTCCCATTGAGACCGACGTCTCTTTTGCAACGGAGCACTACTTCACAAAAAACTGCTAAAACTTTACAGCTTAAAGTAACAGATAGCCTCTGGATGAGCAAAGGGTGCGATGAGATACAGGCCTACTGCTTGTTGTCTATCTTTGGTTGATCTCTGAAACATCAATCTGTAATTGGTTTCACATAGTGGAAGATTCTATCGAGTAGTCTTTTCAGGGGAAACCTATGAATGTGTCCCAAAGGGCAGCTTATTCCCTTTATAGTGCACTACTTTTGATGGGCCCTGGGTGGGTAGAGCAATGTGTTTCCTTTATCAATTAGACTTTAAAAGATGACACTTTGCCTCTGTAAGCTCAGCCAATCTAGAGCACACAAATGTACACACAACTCAAACTATTATCTTTTGGGAACGGTTTTGAAAAAAGAACAATTTTGCAGCTTGCCTCAAAAAGTCCTCTACCCTGCTTGTTCTAGAACAGTGTGCAGAGCAGAGCATGCAAGGAAGGTCATTTAAGTGAGGGTTTGTTTGAAAGTTACTGAACACTACTGACTATAACTATACAACAGAGCCAGTTACTGAACACTACTGACTATAACTATACAACAGAGCCAGTTACTGAACACTACTGACTATAACTATACAACAGAGCCAGTTACTGAACACTACTGACTATAACTATATAATAGTTCCAGTTACTGAACACTGCTGACTATAACTATACAGTAGAGCCAGTTACTGAACACTACTGACTATAACTATACAACAGAGCCAGTTACTGAACACTACTGACTATAACTATACAACAGAGCCAGTTACTGAACAATACTGACTATAACTATACAATAGAGCCAGTTACTGAACACTACTGACTATAACTATATAATAGAGCCAGTTACTGAACACTACTGACTATAACTATACAGTAGAGCCAGTTACTGAACACTACTGACTATAACTATATAATAGAGCCAGTTACTGAACACTACTGACTATAACTATACAACAGAGCCAGTTACTGAACACTACTGACTATAACTATACAACAGAGCCAGTTACTGAACACTACTGACTATAACTATATAATAGTTACAGTTACTGAACACTGCTGACTATAACTATACAGTAGAGCCAGTTACTGAACACTACTGACTATAACTATACAACAGAGCCAGTTACTGAACACTACTGACTATAACTATACAACAGAGCCAGTTACTGAACAATACTGACTATAACTATACAATAGAGCCAGTTACTGAACACTACTGACTATAACTATATAATAGAGCCAGTTACTGAACACTACTGACTATAACTATACAGTAGAGCCAGTTACTGAACACTACTGACTATAACTATATAATAGAGCCAGTTACTGAACACTACTGACTATAACTATACAACATAGCCAGTTACTGAACACTACTGACTATAACTATACAACAGAGCCAGTTACTGAACACTAATGACTATAACTATACAATAGAGCCAGTTACTGAACACTACTGACTATAGCTATACAATAGAGCCAGTTACTGAACACTACTGACTATAACTATATAATAGAGCCAGTTACTGAACACTACTGACTATAACTATACAATAGAGCCAGTTACTGAACACTACTGACTATAGCTATACAATAGAGCCAGTTACTGAACACTACTGACTATAACTATACAACAGAGCCAGTTACTGAACACTACTGACTATAACTATATAATAGTTACAGTTACTGAACACTACTGACTATAACTATATCATAGAGCCAGTTACTGAACACTACTGACTATAACTATACAATAGAGCCAGTTACTGAACACTACTGACTATAACTATATAATAGAGCCAGTTACTGAACACTACTGACTATAACTGTATAATAGAGCCAGTTACTGAACACTACTGACTATAACTATACAGTAGAGCCAGTTACTGAACACTACTGACTATAACTATACAGTAGAGCCAGTTACTGAACACTACTGACTATAACTATATAATAGAGCCAGTTACTGAACACTACTGACTATAACTATACAATAAAGCCAGTTACTGAACACTACTGACTATAACTATACAACAGAGCCAGTTACTGAACACTACTGACTATAACTATACAACAGAGCCAGTTACTGAACACTACTGACTATAACTATACAATAGAGCGCCCAGGGAAGAAGAAGACTTCTCTTTTGTTTTCATTTATACTTTGTGCTCTCCCCTCAATCTCTCCCTCTCTCTTTTCTTATCAAATCAGTGTATAGGGAGAGGTTTTCAGGGTCAGAGAGAGAGCGGGAGAGAGAGAGAGAGAGGTATTGTTGCAGAAAAGCCACACATTGGTATTGTGTCAGAGTGGACCTCTATTAATGTTCCAGGGGGTGAGCAGTATTTGTGTTTGAATAGAAAGCAGACAGTGTGAGAGTGGATGTGCTCTGCTCTCCTCAGCTCTCTCTCTTCCCTCTCCTCTCTCTATTGTGTATGCAGCTCTCCTCTGTAGGAATGCTGCTCACCAACTTGAATCACTGGCTGTAGTTCACTACTGAGCTCAGACAATATGATGTTTTTAGAGGAGCTGAAACAGGTTTGGTGTGATGCTAAAACCACAGTAGAAATGCTGTGGAAATGTTCCTCCAGTTGATTTCATTGTAGTAATAACAAATAGACAATGGTGTAAAGTACTTAAGTAAAAATACTTTCAAGTACTACTTAAGTAGTTTTTTGGGGTATCTGTACTTTACTTTACTATGTATATTTTTGCCAACTTTTACTTTTACTTCACTACATTCGTAAAGAAAATAATGTACTTTTTACTCCATACATTTTCTCTGACACTCAAAAGTAATCATTACATTTTGAACGCTTAGCAGGACAGGAAAATTGTCCAATTCATGCACTTATCAAGAGAAAATCCCTGGTCATCCCTAATGCCTCTGATCTGGCAGATACACTAAACACAAATGCTTCATTTGTAAATTATGTCTGAGTGTTGGAGTGTGCCCCTGGCTATCCGTAAATTTAAAAAAACAAGAAGATGGTGCCGTCTGGTTTGCTAATACAAGGAATTTGAAATGATTTATACTTGTACTTTTACTTTTTAGACTTAAGTATATTTAAAACCAAATACTTTTAGACTTTTACTCAAGTAGTATTTTACTGGGTGACTTTCACTTTTCCTTGAGTCATTTTCTATTAAGGTATCTACACTTTTACTAAAGTATGACAATTGGGTACTTTTTCCACCACTGCAAATAGACATGGGTAATAACCCAAGCCTGATAAACTAGGCTTACATGGGTAATAACCTAAGCCTGATAAACTAGGCCTACATAGGTAATAACCTAAGCCTGATAAACTAGGCCTACATGGGTAATAACCTAAGCTTGATAAACTAGGCCTACATGGGTAATAACCTAAGCTTGATAAACTAGGCCTAAATTCTTGTGCATGTTTGCCTCCCTTTCACTGCAGGTAAATAGATTCCATAATATGACATTATATGAGGGAGATGAAGGGAATTTGGGACACTGCATTTGATCAAGTTTTCTTTGAACGAGCATTAGGAGTTTAGATTCCAGATTTATATCTATTATTTTCATAAGGGGCTACAACACACATTTAGTGCAAATCCTGTCAGCGTTTAACAAAGTAGGCTGAAACCCTTTGCACTGAGTGAGTCAGAAGGCACTTTTGGACATCTCACCTCTTCTGCCAGATAAATGATCAAGCACCTTGTAGGCTCGTACCTCTCTATACCCTATAAAGCAGTGTTTTTCATCTTGGACATGTCTCCTCCTCTCTCTGTTCTTTTGGTTCACTAGTTCTCTGCCTCTCTGCCTCTCTGTCTGCCTGTTTGCCTGTCTGTCTACCTCTCTGTCTGTCTGTCTGTGTGTGTGTCTGTCTGTCTGTCTGTCTGTCTGTCTTTCTCTCTCTCTGTCTGTCTCTCGGTCGGTCGGTCGGTCGGTCTGGATACCCCCTCACTGTGACTGAACTGAGATAATGATATACCCCCTCACTGTGACTGAACTGAGAGAATGATATCCCCCCTCACTGAGACTGAACTGTGAGAATGATATCCCCCCTCACTGAGACTGAACTGTGAGAATGATATCCCCCCTCACTGTGACTGAACTGTGAGAATGATCCAAAGCTGAGTTGTTTTTCTATTTCATCATCAGAGAGAGGTTGATGGTATTCTCGCTTAGTGTGGTTGCTGACTGACGTGACCATAAGAATAGAATAAAACACAACATAAAATAATACAACATAATAGAATAAACCAAGTGACAATAATAGGTCTAATTCACCCTCTTTGTATGTTATTAGTGTGAGAAGTCTATTTCCGACATGTTGCGGTGTCTTCATGTTTGTGTCATTCTCAGCAGGATTGTTTTGAATGTTAGGAAAGATGGAAGAAGGGCAGTGGACACTCTTAGCGTTATACCGCTGGTATGTGGGCACTGAGAGGCAGCTGCTTGTAGGCAGGTCTACTGTAGCCTAATGAATCTACTGCACTGATTCAGAAGTTGACGGTTTACGCTGCTGTGGTATTCGCTCTCGTGGCAGGCAGGACTGCTATTATTTTCTCGCGGATTTCATTTATTTCATTGGCTTCTTCCGCGAAAGCGCTCCTGTGCTGTTGATAGCGGATAGGCTATTTTCTCAGTCTGATATTATATCCTAGACATATGATTGGTGGACTTTCTTGTGAGCGATCTTTGCACACGGATGCTACGACTATCCTGGGTGAATTCTATCCCACTGGTTACTGTCCCTGTCAGTCTGTACACTCTCTCTTGTGATTGGTGTTATGACAGCGCTGTGGACCTGCCCAGTCGTACCTGTCTCGTTGTGAGAGGCTGAGCTCTCTTCCTGGTCCTGCCATCCTCCGTGCTCCCGCCCTACCATCAACTTCCAAGGAGGAACCACTAGTTGGGTCGTGTGTGCTACTGCGGTACTGCAACCCCGGCTGCTATGTGACTCCATTAGGGGAACTTGGTTTGAATTAGCGGTTCGGTTATACCAAGGATAGGGTTCTGGTGCACCGTAGGTAATTGGAAGTAAAACGAGAGGTGCAGATAGGGTGTGAGGGGCTTCGACAGTGGCGCGTGGCAGCAGGGGGGATTTCTCTCTTTCCTATCAGATCTGCCTATAACGGGGGCTGACGTAGAATATGGCGGAACATCACTCCGTTTCCGATAGCAGGCATAAAGCTTCTGCCGCGAATATTGGAGCTTCGTTCTCCGGGAATGGACGGACCAGTCCAGCGGGGATCGTCGGTAGCAGTCCTGCGGGGGCTCTCTCCACCGCGATAGTTCAGCCGGCAGGGTGGCAGTCCTTACTGTCGTTCACCATCCTGTTTCTGGCCTGGATTGCTGGTTTCAGTGCCAGGCTCTTCGCTGTCATCCGCTTTGAGAGCATCATTCACGAGTTTGACCCTTGGTGAGTAAACAGGAACAGTAACACGACATTCTGGCCTGCAGTAGACTTTAGATCATTAACATCGATAATGGAGAATGTAGCCAACTACCGCGCAACTGGAAATATGTTGCTATAATTGATCTAGCGCTGATATCATTTTTGGCAAAACTTCAGACAGAGCAGTGCAACATTGTATCAACTCAGCCACGCACTTAGCCTTTGTAGTAGTTCCAGTGTGATGATACGTTGTAACAATAACTGTGTGTAAACATAGCGACTGTGCCTGTCGGAGTGGGGCAGAGCGTGCGTCTTCATAAAGAGGACAATGACAGTGGTGCCGTGTGAGTGACACAGCGGATTGAACCCGGAAAGAAGAAGCTGTAGACTGAAGAGTAGCCTATAGCCTAGCTATCCTATATGCGTTTTCTCATTTATTATCCAACTGTTTGGCAAGATCTTACATAACAACTAGACTTTTACTGTTCGCGGTTTCTTCCAGGAAAGCTATTCGGCCATAAGCAGAAATATGCATTTTGACATGTATAACATGACGATGTCTATAGACAACTCTCAGTTTAAACAATGGCCAGGCCTGCCGTCTGTCCATTCATCAAATAGCTGACACCTGTTGTGGTCAAAAGTAGTGCACTACATGGGGAATAGGGTGTCATTTGGGTGAAACAGTCTGCTAGTAAGAGGAGCATAATGAACTTAGCCTATACTATTGGCATTACAATAGGAATTATACCTACATGGTGACACTGAAAGGACCTGTTGTAGAGAACTAGGAAATCATCAGTGAGACCAATGCATCCTCCTCATATGAGAGGAGACAGAGATACCAATACATCCTCCTCATATGAGAGGAGACAGACCAATGCATCCTCCTCATATGAGCGGAGACAGATCAATGCATCCTCCTCATATGAGAGGAGACAGACCAATGCCCCCTCCTCATGTGAGAGGAGACAGAGATACCAATGCCTCCTCCTCAGATGAGAGGAGACAGACCAATGCCTCTTCCTCATATGAGAGGAGACAGACCAATGCCTCCTCCTCATATGAGCGGAGACAGACCAATGCATCCTCCTCATATGAGCGGAGACAGATCAATGCATTCTCCTCATATGAGAGGAGACAGACCAATGCATCCTCCTCATGTGAGAGGAGACAGACAGACCAATGCCTCTTCCTCATATGAGAGGAGACAGACCAATGCATCCTCCTCATATGAGAGGAGTCAGACCAATGCATCCTCCTCATATGAGAGGAGACAGACCAATGCCTCTTCCTCATATGAGAGGAGACAGACCAATGCTTCCTCCTCATACGAGAGGAGACAGACCAATGCATCCTCCTCATACGAGAGGAGACAGACCAATGCATCCTCCTCATGTGAGAAGAGATAGACCAATGCCTCTTCCTCATATGAGAGGAGACAGACCAATGCATCCTCCTCATGTGAGAAGAGACAGACAGACCAATGCCTCTTCCTCATATGAGAGGAGACAGACCAATGCGTCCTCCTCATATGAGAGGAGTCAGACCAATGCGTCCTCCTCATATGAGAGGAGACAGACCAATGCATCCTCCTCATTTGAGAGGAGACAGACAGACCAATGCCTCTTCCTCATATGAGAGGAGTCAGACCAATGCATCCTCCTCATATGAGAGGAGACAGACCAATGCCTCCTCCTCATATGAGAGGAGATAGACCAATGCCTCTTCCTCATATGAGCGGAGACAGTGTGAAAGCCAGCGTTGCATCATCTGTTGACAGTGTTGGTGTTATTTTATAATGACCACTATGGAATAAACATTTGATGCAGGTGAAGAAGAGAGGAAAGAAAAATACTAATCATATTCTCTCCAGACCTTTACCAGCTCCCTGTTCTATTACACCTGTATTACACCTGTATTACACCTGCATTACACCTGCATTACACCTGCATTACTATAGGAACCAACCTACACTACACCGAGTACAATATGCATGTGAGGTTAGCTTTTGGTTAGGTTGGAGTTGGACACAGAGAAACATATTACTACATATTACATGTGGGGATTGTTTTAACCTTTGGTGCTGTGTGTCCTCTACATTATGGTTCCTCTGGTGGTGCCTGCTGACTGACTAGCATAGTCTCTCATACAGAGAGCAGAGAGGAAACCCAGTGAACTAACATCACCATTTCCCTGTTTCTGGTGTTTGTGATGCTCTTTAATGATGACATGTGGGCCTAGGTCTTCATATTCCTTCAGAGAGGATGGATGAATGGGACGTCTTAATACCCAGACAGCGTTGTGTCTTAGCAGGGCAGTAGGAGGACTGTGGTGTTAATTAGAACACACCAAAGTAGAAAACCGGAGCGTTTTGCTGTTGCAGACTTTGAAAAGTCCAGACACCAGCCTGTGTTGTGATCTTCTCTAAATGTCTGCAGAAGTGATTATCTATTGAGGCACCTCGCAAGAGTTCCAGTCAGACAACATGGTGGTGTGTTAGTGTTCCAGTCAGACAACATGTTGGTGTGTTAGTGTTCCAGTCAGACAACATGTTGGTGTGTTAGTGTTCCAGTTAGACTACATGGTGGTGTGTTAGTGTTCCAGTCAGACAACATGTTGGTGTGTTAGTGTTCCAGTCAGACAACATGTTGGTGTGTTAGTGTTCCAGTCAGACAACATGGTGGTGTGTTAGTGTTCCAGTCAGACAACATGGTGGTGTGTTAGTATTCCAGTCAGAGAACATGGTGGTGTGTTAGTGTTCCAGTCAGACAACATGGTAGTGTGTTAGTGTTCCAGTCAGACAACATGTTGGTGTGTTAGTGTTCCAGTCAGACAACATGGTGGTGTGTTAGTGTTCCAGTCAGACACCATGGTAGTGTGTTAGTGTTCCAGTCAGACAACATGTTGGTGTGTTAGTGTTCCAGTGAGACAACATGGTGGTGTGTTAGTGTTCCAGTCAGACAACATGGTGGTGTGTTAGTGTTCCAGTCAGACAACATGGTGGTGTGTTAGTGTTCCAGTCAGACAACATGGTGGTGTGTTAGTGTTCTAGTCAGACAACATGGTGGTGTGTTCCAGTCAGACAACATGTTGGTGTGTTAGTGTTCCAGTCAGACAACATGTTGGTGTGTTAGTGTTCCAGTCAGACAACATGTTGGTATGTTAGTGTTCCAGTCAGACAACATGTTGGTGTGTTAGTGTTCCAGTCAGACAACATGTTGGTGTGTTAGTATTCCAGTCAGACAACATGTTGTTGTGTTAGTGTTCCAGTCAGAGAACATGGTGGTGTGTTAGTGTTCCAGTCAGACAACATGGTAGTGTGTTAGTGTTCCAGTCAGACAACATGTTGGTGTGTTAGTGTTCCAGTGAGACAACATGGTGGTGTGTTAGTGTTCCAGTCAGACACCATGGTAGTGTGTTAGTGTTCCAGTCAGACAACATGGTGGTGTGTTAGTGTTCCAGTCAGACAACATGGTGGTGTGTTAGTGTTCCAGTCAGACAACATGGTGGTGTGTTAGTGTTCCAGTCAGACAACATGGTGGTGTGTTAGTGTTCCAGTCAGACAACATGGTGGTGTGTTAGTGTTCCAGTCAGACAACATGTTGGTATGTTAGTGTTCCAGTCAGACAACATGGTGGTGTGTTAGTGTTCCAGTCAGACAACATGTTGGTGTGTTAGTGTTCCAGTCAGACAACATGGTGGTGTGTTAGTGTTCCAGTCAGACAACATGGTGGTGTGTTAGTGTTCCAGTCAGACAACATGTTGGTGTGTTAGTGTTCCAGTCAGACAACATGTTGGTTTTTTAGTGTTCCAGTCAGACAACATGTTGGTGTGTTAGTGTTCCAGTCAGACAACATGTTGGTGTGTTAGTGTTCCAGTCAGACAACATGTTGGTGTGTTAGTGTTCCAGTCAGACAACATGGTGGTGTGTTAGTGTTCCAGTCAGACAACATGGTGGTGTGTTAGTGTTCCAGTCAGACAACATGTTGGTTTGTTAGTGTTTCAGTCAGACAACATGTTGGTGTGTTAGTGTTCCAGTCAGACAACATGTTGGTGTGTTAGTGTTCCAGTCAGACAACATGTTGGTGTGTTAGTGTTCCAGTCAGACAACATGGTGGTGTGTTAGTGTTCCAGTCAGACAACATGGTGGTGTGTTAGTGTTCCAGTCAGACAACATGGTGGTGTGTTAGTGTTCCAGTCAGACAACATGTTGGTTTGTTAGTGTTTCAGTCAGACAACATGTTGGTGTGTTAGTGTTCCAGTCAGACAACATGTTGGTGTGTTAGTGTTCCAGTCAGACAACATGGTGGTGTGTTCCAGTCAGACAACATGTTGGTGTGTTAGTGTTCAAGTCAGACAACATGTTGGTTTGTTAGTGTTTCAGTCAGACAACATGTTGGTGTGTTAGTGTTCCAGTCAGACAACATGTTGGTGTGTTAGTGTTCCAGTCAGACAACATGTTGGTGTGTTAGTGTTCCAGTCAGACAACATGGTGGTGTGTTAGTGTTCCAATCAGACAACATGGTGGTTTGTTAGTGTTCCAGTCAGACAACATGGTGGTGTGTTAATGTTCCAGTCAGACAACACGTTGGTGTGTTAGTGTTCCAGTCAGACAACATGTTGGTGTGTTAGTGTTCCAGTCAGACAACATGTTGGTGTGTTAGTGTTCCAGTCAGACAACATGGTGGTGTGTTCCAGTCAGACAACATGTTGGTGTGTTAGTGTTCCAGTCAGACAACATGTTGGTGTGTTAGTGTTCCAGTCAGACAACATGTTGGTGTGTTAGTGTTCCAGTCAGACAACATGGTGGTGTGTTAGTGTTCCAGTCAGACAACATGTTGGTGTGTTAGTGTAACAGTCAGACAACGTGGTGGTGTGTTAGTGTTCCAGTCAGACAACATGGTGGTGTGTTAGTGTTCTAGTCAGACAACATGTTGGTGTGTTAGTGTTCCAGTCAGACAACATGTTGGTGTGTTAGTGTTCAAGTCAGACAACATGTTGGTGTGTTAGTGTTCCAGTCAGACAACATGTTGGTGTGTTAGTGTTCCAGTCAGGTCCAGTCAGACAACATGTTGGTGTGTTAGTGTTCCAGTCAGACAACATGTTGGTGTGTTAGTGTTCCAGTCAGGTCCAGTCAGACAACATGTTGGTGTGTTAGTGTTTCAGTCAGACAACATGTTGGTGTGTTAGTGTTCCAGTCAGACAACATGGTGGTGTGTTAGTGTTCCAGTCAGACAACATGGTGGTGTGTTAGTGTTCCAGTCAGACAACATGGTGGTGTGTTAGTGTTCCTGTCAGACAACATGGTGGTGTGTTAGTGTTCCAGTCAGACAACATGTTGGTGTGTTAGTGTTCCAGTCAGGTCCAGTCAGACAACATGTTGGTGTGTTAGTGTTCCAGTCAGACAACATGTTGGTCTGTTAGTGTTCCAGTCAGGTCCAGTCAGACAACATGTTGGTGTGTTAGTGTTCCAGTCAGACAACATGGTGGTGTGTTCCAGTCAGACAACATGTTGGTGTGTTAGTGTTCCAGTCAGACAACATGTTGGTGTGTTAGTGTTCCAGTCAGACAACATGGTGGTGTGTTAGTGTTCCAGTCAGACACCATGGTAGTGTGTTAGTGTTCCAGTCAGACAACATGTTGGTGTGTTAGTGTTCCAGTGAGACAACATGGTGGTGTGTTAGTGTTCCAGTCAGACAACATGGTGGTGTGTTAGTGTAACAGTCAGACAACGTGGTGGTGTGTTAGTGTTCCAGTCAGACAACATGGTGGTGTGTTAGTGTTCTAGTCAGACAACATGTTGGTGTGTTAGTGTTCCAGTCAGACAACATGTTGGTGTGTTAGTGTTCCAGTCAGACAACATGTTGGTGTGTTAGTGTTCCAGTCAGACAACATGTTGGTGTGTTAGTGTTCCAGTCAGGTCCAGTCAGACAACATGTTGGTGTGTTAGTGTTCCAGTCAGACAACATGTTGGTGTGTTAGTGTTCCAGTCAGGTCCAGTCAGACAACATGTTGGTGTGTTAGTGTTTCAGTCAGACAACATGTTGGTGTGTTAGTGTTCCAGTCAGACAACATGGTGGTGTGTTAGTGTTCCAGTCAGACAACATGGTGGTGTGTTAGTGTTCCAGTCAGACAACATGGTGGTGTGTTAGTGTTCCTGTCAGACAACATGGTGGTGTGTTAGTGTTCCAGTCAGACAACATGTTGGTGTGTTAGTGTTCCAGTCAGGTCCAGTCAGACAACATGTTGGTGTGTTAGTGTTCCAGTCAGACAACATGTTGGTCTGTTAGTGTTCCAGTCAGGTCCAGTCAGACAACATGTTGGTGTGTTAGTGTTCCAGTCAGACAACATGGTGGTGTGTTCCAGTCAGACAACATGTTGGTGTGTTAGTGTTCCAGTCAGACAACATGTTGGTGTGTTAGTGTTCCAGTCAGACAACATGGTGGTGTGTTAGTGTTCCAGTCAGACACCATGGTAGTGTGTTAGTGTTCCAGTCAGACAACATGTTGGTGTGTTAGTGTTCCAGTGAGACAACATGGTGGTGTGTTAGTGTTCCAGTCAGACAACATGGTGGTGTGTTAGTGTAACAGTCAGACAACGTGGTGGTGTGTTAGTGTTCCAGTCAGACAACATGGTGGTGTGTTAGTGTTCTAGTCAGACAACATGTTGGTGTGTTAGTGTTCCAGTCAGACAACATGTTGGTGTGTTAGTGTTCCAGTCAGACAACATGTTGGTGTGTTAGTGTTCCAGTCAGACAACATGTTGGTGTGTTAGTGTTCCAGTCAGGTCCAGTCAGACAACATGTTGGTGTGTTAGTGTTCCAGTCAGACAACATGTTGGTGTGTTAGTGTTCCAGTCAGGTCCAGTCAGACAACATGTTGGTGTGTTAGTGTTTCAGTCAGACAACATGTTGGTGTGTTAGTGTTCCAGTCAGACAACATGGTGGTGTGTTAGTGTTCCAGTCAGACAACATGGTGGTGTGTTAGTGTTCCAGTCAGACAACATGGTGGTGTGTTAGTGTTCCTGTCAGACAACATGGTGGTGTGTTAGTGTTCCAGTCAGACAACATGTTGGTGTGTTAGTGTTCCAGTCAGGTCCAGTCAGACAACATGTTGGTGTGTTAGTGTTCCAGTCAGACAACATGTTGGTCTGTTAGTGTTCCAGTCAGGTCCAGTCAGACAACATGTTGGTGTGTTAGTGTTCCAGTCAGACAACATGGTGGTGTGTTCCAGTCAGACAACATGTTGGTGTGTTAGTGTTCCAGTCAGACAACATGTTGGTGTGTTAGTGTTCCAGTCAGACAACATGGTGGTGTGTTAGTGTTCCAGTCAGACACCATGGTAGTGTGTTAGTGTTCCAGTCAGACAACATGTTGGTGTGTTAGTGTTCCAGTGAGACAACATGGTGGTGTGTTAGTGTTCCAGTCAGACAACATGGTGGTGTGTTAGTGTTCCAGTCAGACAACATGGTGGTGTGTTAGTGTTCCAGTCAGACAACATGGTGGTGTGTTAGTGTTCTAGTCAGACAACATGGTGGTGTGTTCCAGTCAGACAACATGTTGGTGTGTTAGTGTTCCAGTCAGACAACATGTTGGTGTGTTAGTGTTCCAGTCAGACAACATGTTGGTGTGTTAGTCTTCCAGTCAGACAACATGGTGGTGTGTTCCAGTCAGACAACATGGTGGTGTGTTAGTGTTCCAGTCAGACAACATGGTGGTGTGTTAGTGTTCTAGTCAGACAACATGGTGGTGTGTTCCAGTCAGACAACATGTTGGTGTGTTAGTGTTCCAGTCAGACAACATGTTGGTGTGTTAGTGTTCCAGTCAGACAACATGTTGGTGTGTTAGTGTTCCAGTCAGACAACATGGTGGTGTGTTCCAGTCAGACAACATGTTGGTGTGTTAGTGTTCCAGTCAGACAACATGTTGGTGTGTTAGTGTTCCAGTCAGACAACATGGTGGTGTGTTAGTGTTCCAGTCAGACAACATGTTGGTGTGTTAGTGTTCCAGTCAGACTACATGTTGGTGTGTTAGTATTCCAGTCAGACAACATGTTGGTGTGTTAGTGTTCCAGTCAGAGAACATGGTGGTGTGTTAGTGTTCCAGTCAGACAACATGGTAGTGTGTTAGTGTTCTAGTCAGACAACATGTTGGTGTGTTAGTGTTCCAGTGAGACAACATGGTGGTGTGTTAGTGTTCCAGTCAGACACCATGGTAGTGTGTTAGTGTTCCAGTCAGACAACATGGTGGTGTGTTAGTGTTCCAGTCAGACACCATGATAGTGTGTTAGTGTTCCAGTCAGACAACATGGTGGTGTGTTCCAGTCAGACAACATGTTGGTGTGTTAGTGTTCCAGTCAGACAACATGTTGGTGTGTTAGTGTTCCAATCAGACAACATGTTGGTATGTTAGTGTTCCAGTCAGACAACATGTTGGTGTGTTAGTGTTCCAGTCAGACAACATGTTGGTGTGTTAGTATTCCAGTCAGACAACATGTTGGTGTGTTAGTGTTCCAGTCAGACAACATGGTGGTGTGTTAGTGTTCCAGTCAGACAACATGTTGGTGTGTTAGTGTAACAGTCAGACAACGTGGTGGTGTGTTAGTGTTCCAGTCAGACAACATGGTGGTGTGTTAGTGTTCTAGTCAGACAACATGTTGGTGTGTTAGTGTTCCAGTCAGACAACATGTTGGTGTGTTAGTGTTCCAGTCAGACAACATGTTGGTGTGTTAGTGTTCCAGTCAGACAACATGTTGGTGTGTTAGTGTTCCAGTCAGGTCCAGTCAGACAACATGTTGGTGTGTTAGTGTTCCAGTCAGACAACATGTTGGTGTGTTAGTGTTCCAGTCAGGTCCAGTCAGACAACATGTTGGTGTGTTAGTGTTTCAGTCAGACAACATGTTGGTGTGTTAGTGTTCCAGTCAGACAACATGGTGGTGTGTTAGTGTTCCAGTCAGACAACATGGTGGTGTGTTAGTGTTCCAGTCAGACAACATGGTGGTGTGTTAGTGTTCCTGTCAGACAACATGGTGGTGTGTTAGTGTTCCAGTCAGACAACATGTTGGTGTGTTAGTGTTCCAGTCAGGTCCAGTCAGACAACATGTTGGTGTGTTAGTGTTCCAGTCAGACAACATGTTGGTCTGTTAGTGTTCCAGTCAGGTCCAGTCAGACAACATGTTGGTGTGTTAGTGTTCCAGTCAGACAACATGGTGGTGTGTTCCAGTCAGACAACATGTTGGTGTGTTAGTGTTCCAGTCAGACAACATGTTGGTGTGTTAGTGTTCCAGTCAGACAACATGGTGGTGTGTTAGTGTTCCAGTCAGACACCATGGTAGTGTGTTAGTGTTCCAGTCAGACAACATGTTGGTGTGTTAGTGTTCCAGTGAGACAACATGGTGGTGTGTTAGTGTTCCAGTCAGACAACATGGTGGTGTGTTAGTGTTCCAGTCAGACAACATGGTGGTGTGTTAGTGTTCCAGTCAGACAACATGGTGGTGTGTTAGTGTTCTAGTCAGACAACATGGTGGTGTGGTCCAGTCAGACAACATGTTGGTGTGTTAGTGTTCCAGTCAGACAACATGTTGGTGTGTTAGTGTTCCAGTCAGACAACATGTTGGTGTGTTAGTCTTCCAGTCAGACAACATGGTGGTGTGTTCCAGTCAGACAACATGGTGGTGTGTTAGTGTTCCAGTCAGACAACATGGTGGTGTGTTAGTGTTCTAGTCAGACAACATGGTGGTGTGTTCCAGTCAGACAACATGTTGGTGTGTTAGTGTTCCAGTCAGACAACATGTTGGTGTGTTAGTGTTCCAGTCAGACAACATGTTGGTGTGTTAGTGTTCCAGTCAGACAACATGGTGGTGTGTTCCAGTCAGACAACATGTTGGTGTGTTAGTGTTCCAGTCAGACAACATGTTGGTGTGTTAGTGTTCCAGTCAGACAACATGGTGGTGTGTTAGTGTTCCAGTCAGACAACATGTTGGTGTGTTAGTGTTCCAGTCAGACAACATGTTGGTGTGTTAGTATTCCAGTCAGACAACATGTTGGTGTGTTAGTGTTCCAGTCAGAGAACATGGTGGTGTGTTAGTGTTCCAGTCAGACAACATGGTAGTGTGTTAGTGTTCTAGTCAGACAACATGTTGGTGTGTTAGTGTTCCAGTGAGACGACATGGTGGTGTGTTAGTGTTCCAGTCAGACACCATGGTAGTGTGTTAGTGTTCCAGTCAGACAACATGTTGGTGTGTTCCAGTCAGACAACATGTTGGTGTGTTAGTGTTCCAGTCAGACAACATGTTGGTGTGTTAGTGTTCCAATCAGACAACATGTTGGTATGTTAGTGTTCCAGTCAGACAACATGTTGGTGTGTTAGTGTTCCAGTCAGACAACATGTTGGTGTGTTAGTGTTCCAGTCAGACAACATGTTGGTGTGTTAGTGTTCCAGTCAGACAACATGGTGGTGTGTTAGTGTTCCAATCAGACAACATGGTGGTGTGTTAGTGTTCCAGTCAGACAACATGGTGGTGTGTTAATGTTCCAGTCAGACAACACGTTGGTGTGTTAGTGTTCCAGTCAGACAACATGTTGGTGTGTTAGTGTTCCAGTCAGACAACATGTTGGTGTGTTAGTGTTCCAGTCAGACAACATGGTGGTGTGTTCCAGTCAGACAACATGTTGGTGTGTTAGTGTTCCAGTCAGACAACATGTTGGTGTGTTAGTGTTCCAGTCAGACAACATGTTGGTGTGTTAGTGTTCCAGTCAGATAACATGGTGGTGTGTTAGTGTTCCAGTCAGACAACATGTTGGTGTGTTAGTGTAACAGTCAGACAACGTGGTGGTGTGTTAGTGTTCCAGTCAGACAACATGGTGGTGTGTTAGTGTTCTAGTCAGACAACATGGTGGTGTGTTAGTGTTCCACTCAGACAACATGTTGGTGTGTTAGTGTTCCAGTCAGACAACATGTTGGTGTGTTAGTGTTCCAGTCAGACAACATGTTGGTGTGTTAGTGTTCCAGTCAGGTCCAGTCAGACAACATGTTGGTGTGTTAGTGTTCCAGTCAGACAACATGTTGGTCTGTTAGTGTTCCAGTCAGGTCCAGTCAGACAACATGTTGGTGTGTTAGTGTTTCAGTCAGACAACATGTTGGTGTGTTAGTGTTCCAGTCAGACAACATGGTGGTGTGTTAGTGTTCCAGTCAGACAACATGGTGGTGTGTTAGTGTTCCAGTCAGACAACATGGTGGTGTGTTAGTGTTCCTGTCAGACAACATGGTGGTGTGTTAGTGTTCCAGTCAGACAACATGTTGGTGTGTTAGTGTTCCAGTCAGACAACATGTTGGTCTGTTAGTGTTCCAGTCAGGTCCAGTCAGACAACATGTTGGTGTGTTAGTGTTCCAGTCAGACAACATGTTGGTCTGTTAGTGTTCCAGTCAGGTCCAGTCAGACAACATGTTGGTGTGTTAGTGTTCCAGTCAGACAACATGGTGGTGTGTTCCAGTCAGACAACATGTTGGTGTGTTAGTGTTCCAGTCAGACAACATGTTGGTGTGGTAGTGTAACAGTCAGACAACGTGGTGGTGTGTTAGTGTTCCAGTCAGACAACATGGTGGTGTGTTAGTTTTCTAGTCAGACAACATGGTGGTGTGTTAGTGTTCCACTCAGACATGTTGGTGTGTTAGTGTTCCAGTCAGACAACATGTTGGTGTGTTAGTGTTCCAGTCAGACAACATGTTGGTGTGTTAGTGTTCCAGTCAGGTCCAGTCAGACAACATGTTGGTGTGTTAGTGTTCCAGTCAGACAACATGTTGGTCTGTTAGTGTTCCAGTCAGGTCCAGTCAGACAACATGTTGGTATGTTAGTGTTTCAGTCAGACAACATGTTGGTGTGTTAGTGTTCCAGTCAGACAACATGTTGGTGTGTTAGTGTTCCAGTCAGACAACATGGTGGTGTGTTAGTGTTCCAGTCAGACAACATGGTGGTGTGTTAGTGTTCCTGTCAGACAACATGGTGGTGTGTTAGTGTTCCAGTCAGACAACATGTTGGTCTGTTAGTGTTCCAGTCAGGTCCAGTCAGACAACATGTTGGTGTGTTAGTGTTTCAGTCAGACAACATGTTGGTGTGTTAGTGTTCCAGTCAGACAACATGGTGGTGTGTTAGTGTTCCAGTCAGACAACATGGTGGTGTGTTAGTGTTCCAGTCAGACAACATGGTGGTGTGTTAGTGTTCCAGTCAGACAACATGGTGGTGTGTTAGTGTTCCAGTCAGACAACATGTTGGTATGTTAGTGTTCCAGTCAGACAACATGGTGGTGTGTTAGTGTTCCAGTCAGACAACATGTTGGTGTGTTAGTGTTCCAGTCAGACAACATGGTGGTGTGTTAGTGTTCCAGTCAGACAACATGGTGGTGTGTTAGTGTTCCAGTCAGACAACATGTTGGTGTGTTAGTGTTCCAGTCAGACAACATGTTGGTTTTTTAGTGTTCCAGTCAGACAACATGTTGGTGTGTTAGTGTTCCAGTCAGACAACATGTTGGTGTGTTAGTGTTCCAGTCAGACAACATGTTGGTGTGTTAGTGTTCCAGTCAGACAACATGGTGGTGTGTTAGTGTTCCAGTCAGACAACATGGTGGTGTGTTAGTGTTCCAGTCAGACAACATGTTGGTTTGTTAGTGTTTCAGTCAGACAACATGTTGGTGTGTTAGTGTTCCAGTCAGACAACATGTTGGTGTGTTAGTGTTCCAGTCAGACAACATGTTGGTGTGTTAGTGTTCCAGTCAGACAACATGGTGGTGTGTTAGTGTTCCAGTCAGACAACATGGTGGTGTGTTAGTGTTCCAGTCAGACAACATGGTGGTGTGTTAGTGTTCCAGTCAGACAACATGTTGGTTTGTTAGTGTTTCAGTCAGACAACATGTTGGTGTGTTAGTGTTCCAGTCAGACAACATGTTGGTGTGTTAGTGTTCCAGTCAGACAACATGGTGGTGTGTTCCAGTCAGACAACATGTTGGTGTGTTAGTGTTCAAGTCAGACAACATGTTGGTTTGTTAGTGTTTCAGTCAGACAACATGTTGGTGTGTTAGTGTTCCAGTCAGACAACATGTTGGTGTGTTAGTGTTCCAGTCAGACAACATGTTGGTGTGTTAGTGTTCCAGTCAGACAACATGGTGGTGTGTTAGTGTTCCAATCAGACAACATGGTGGTTTGTTAGTGTTCCAGTCAGACAACATGGTGGTGTGTTAATGTTCCAGTCAGACAACACGTTGGTGTGTTAGTGTTCCAGTCAGACAACATGTTGGTGTGTTAGTGTTCCAGTCAGACAACATGTTGGTGTGTTAGTGTTCCAGTCAGACAACATGGTGGTGTGTTCCAGTCAGACAACATGTTGGTGTGTTAGTGTTCCAGTCAGACAACATGTTGGTGTGTTAGTGTTCCAGTCAGACAACATGTTGGTGTGTTAGTGTTCCAGTCAGACAACATGGTGGTGTGTTAGTGTTCCAGTCAGACAACATGTTGGTGTGTTAGTGTAACAGTCAGACAACGTGGTGGTGTGTTAGTGTTCCAGTCAGACAACATGGTGGTGTGTTAGTGTTCTAGTCAGACAACATGTTGGTGTGTTAGTGTTCCAGTCAGACAACATGTTGGTGTGTTAGTGTTCCAGTCAGACAACATGTTGGTGTGTTAGTGTTCCAGTCAGACAACATGTTGGTGTGTTAGTGTTCCAGTCAGGTCCAGTCAGACAACATGTTGGTGTGTTAGTGTTCCAGTCAGACAACATGTTGGTGTGTTAGTGTTCCAGTCAGGTCCAGTCAGACAACATGTTGGTGTGTTAGTGTTTCAGTCAGACAACATGTTGGTGTGTTAGTGTTCCAGTCAGACAACATGGTGGTGTGTTAGTGTTCCAGTCAGACAACATGGTGGTGTGTTAGTGTTCCAGTCAGACAACATGGTGGTGTGTTAGTGTTCCTGTCAGACAACATGGTGGTGTGTTAGTGTTCCAGTCAGACAACATGTTGGTGTGTTAGTGTTCCAGTCAGGTCCAGTCAGACAACATGTTGGTGTGTTAGTGTTCCAGTCAGACAACATGTTGGTCTGTTAGTGTTCCAGTCAGGTCCAGTCAGACAACATGTTGGTGTGTTAGTGTTCCAGTCAGACAACATGGTGGTGTGTTCCAGTCAGACAACATGTTGGTGTGTTAGTGTTCCAGTCAGACAACATGTTGGTGTGTTAGTGTTCCAGTCAGACAACATGGTGGTGTGTTAGTGTTCCAGTCAGACACCATGGTAGTGTGTTAGTGTTCCAGTCAGACAACATGTTGGTGTGTTAGTGTTCCAGTGAGACAACATGGTGGTGTGTTAGTGTTCCAGTCAGACAACATGGTGGTGTGTTAGTGTAACAGTCAGACAACGTGGTGGTGTGTTAGTGTTCCAGTCAGACAACATGGTGGTGTGTTAGTGTTCTAGTCAGACAACATGTTGGTGTGTTAGTGTTCCAGTCAGACAACATGTTGGTGTGTTAGTGTTCCAGTCAGACAACATGTTGGTGTGTTAGTGTTCCAGTCAGACAACATGTTGGTGTGTTAGTGTTCCAGTCAGGTCCAGTCAGACAACATGTTGGTGTGTTAGTGTTCCAGTCAGACAACATGTTGGTGTGTTAGTGTTCCAGTCAGGTCCAGTCAGACAACATGTTGGTGTGTTAGTGTTTCAGTCAGACAACATGTTGGTGTGTTAGTGTTCCAGTCAGACAACATGGTGGTGTGTTAGTGTTCCAGTCAGACAACATGGTGGTGTGTTAGTGTTCCAGTCAGACAACATGGTGGTGTGTTAGTGTTCCTGTCAGACAACATGGTGGTGTGTTAGTGTTCCAGTCAGACAACATGTTGGTGTGTTAGTGTTCCAGTCAGGTCCAGTCAGACAACATGTTGGTGTGTTAGTGTTCCAGTCAGACAACATGTTGGTCTGTTAGTGTTCCAGTCAGGTCCAGTCAGACAACATGTTGGTGTGTTAGTGTTCCAGTCAGACAACATGGTGGTGTGTTCCAGTCAGACAACATGTTGGTGTGTTAGTGTTCCAGTCAGACAACATGTTGGTGTGTTAGTGTTCCAGTCAGACAACATGGTGGTGTGTTAGTGTTCCAGTCAGACACCATGGTAGTGTGTTAGTGTTCCAGTCAGACAACATGTTGGTGTGTTAGTGTTCCAGTGAGACAACATGGTGGTGTGTTAGTGTTCCAGTCAGACAACATGGTGGTGTGTTAGTGTTCCAGTCAGACAACATGGTGGTGTGTTAGTGTTCCAGTCAGACAACATGGTGGTGTGTTAGTGTTCTAGTCAGACAACATGGTGGTGTGTTCCAGTCAGACAACATGTTGGTGTGTTAGTGTTCCAGTCAGACAACATGTTGGTGTGTTAGTGTTCCAGTCAGACAACATGTTGGTGTGTTAGTCTTCCAGTCAGACAACATGGTGGTGTGTTCCAGTCAGACAACATGGTGGTGTGTTAGTGTTCCAGTCAGACAACATGGTGGTGTGTTAGTGTTCTAGTCAGACAACATGGTGGTGTGTTCCAGTCAGACAACATGTTGGTGTGTTAGTGTTCCAGTCAGACAACATGTTGGTGTGTTAGTGTTCCAGTCAGACAACATGTTGGTGTGTTAGTGTTCCAGTCAGACAACATGGTGGTGTGTTCCAGTCAGACAACATGTTGGTGTGTTAGTGTTCCAGTCAGACAACATGTTGGTGTGTTAGTGTTCCAGTCAGACAACATGGTGGTGTGTTAGTGTTCCAGTCAGACAACATGTTGGTGTGTTAGTGTTCCAGTCAGACTACATGTTGGTGTGTTAGTATTCCAGTCAGACAACATGTTGGTGTGTTAGTGTTCCAGTCAGAGAACATGGTGGTGTGTTAGTGTTCCAGTCAGACAACATGGTAGTGTGTTAGTGTTCTAGTCAGACAACATGTTGGTGTGTTAGTGTTCCAGTGAGACAACATGGTGGTGTGTTAGTGTTCCAGTCAGACACCATGGTAGTGTGTTAGTGTTCCAGTCAGACAACATGGTGGTGTGTTAGTGTTCCAGTCAGACACCATGATAGTGTGTTAGTGTTCCAGTCAGACAACATGGTGGTGTGTTCCAGTCAGACAACATGTTGGTGTGTTAGTGTTCCAGTCAGACAACATGTTGGTGTGTTAGTGTTCCAATCAGACAACATGTTGGTATGTTAGTGTTCCAGTCAGACAACATGTTGGTGTGTTAGTGTTCCAGTCAGGTCCAGTCAGACAACATGTTGGTGTGTTAGTGTTCCAGTCAGACAACATGGTGGTGTGTTCCAGTCAGACAACATGTTGGTGTGTTAGTGTTCCAGTCAGACAACATGTTGGTCTGTTAGTGTTCCAGTCAGGTCCAGTCAGACAACATGTTGGTGTGTTAGTGTTCCAGTCAGACAACATGGTGGTGTGTTCCAGTCAGACAACATGTTGGTGTGTTAGTGTTCCAGTCAGACAACATGTTGGTGTGTTAGTGTTCCAGTCAGACAACATGGTGGTGTGTTAGTGTTCCAGTCAGACAACATGGTGGTGTGTTAGTGTTCCAGTCAGACAACATGTTGGTGTGTTAGTGTTCCAGTGAGACAACATGGTGGTGTGTTAGTGTTCCAGTCAGACAACATGGTGGTGTGTTAGTGTAACAGTCAGACAACGTGGTGGTGTGTTAGTGTTCCAGTCAGACAACATGGTGGTGTGTTAGTGTTCTAGTCAGACAACATGTTGGTGTGTTAGTGTTCCAGTCAGACAACATGTTGGTGTGTTAGTGTTCCAGTCAGACAACATGTTGGTGTGTTAGTGTTCCAGTCAGACAACATGTTGGTGTGTTAGTGTTCCAGTCAGGTCCAGTCAGACAACATGTTGGTGTGTTAGTGTTCCAGTCAGACAACATGTTGGTGTGTTAGTGTTCCAGTCAGGTCCAGTCAGACAACATGTTGGTGTGTTAGTGTTTCAGTCAGACAACATGTTGGTGTGTTAGTGTTCCAGTCAGACAACATGGTGGTGTGTTAGTGTTCCAGTCAGACAACATGGTGGTGTGTTAGTGTTCCAGTCAGACAACATGGTGGTGTGTTAGTGTTCCTGTCAGACAACATGGTGGTGTGTTAGTGTTCCAGTCAGACAACATGTTGGTGTGTTAGTGTTCCAGTCAGGTCCAGTCAGACAACATGTTGGTGTGTTAGTGTTCCAGTCAGACAACATGTTGGTCTGTTAGTGTTCCAGTCAGGTCCAGTCAGACAACATGTTGGTGTGTTAGTGTTCCAGTCAGACAACATGGTGGTGTGTTCCAGTCAGACAACATGTTGGTGTGTTAGTGTTCCAGTCAGACAACATGTTGGTGTGTTAGTGTTCCAGTCAGACAACATGGTGGTGTGTTAGTGTTCCAGTCAGACACCATGGTAGTGTGTTAGTGTTCCAGTCAGACAACATGTTGGTGTGTTAGTGTTCCAGTGAGACAACATGGTGGTGTGTTAGTGTTCCAGTCAGACAACATGGTGGTGTGTTAGTGTTCCAGTCAGACAACATGGTGGTGTGTTAGTGTTCCAGTCAGACAACATGGTGGTGTGTTAGTGTTCTAGTCAGACAACATGGTGGTGTGTTCCAGTCAGACAACATGTTGGTGTGTTAGTGTTCCAGTCAGACAACATGTTGGTGTGTTAGTGTTCCAGTCAGACAACATGTTGGTGTGTTAGTCTTCCAGTCAGACAACATGGTGGTGTGTTCCAGTCAGACAACATGGTGGTGTGTTAGTGTTCCAGTCAGACAACATGGTGGTGTGTTAGTGTTCTAGTCAGACAACATGGTGGTGTGTTCCAGTCAGACAACATGTTGGTGTGTTAGTGTTCCAGTCAGACAACATGTTGGTGTGTTAGTGTTCCAGTCAGACAACATGTTGGTGTGTTAGTGTTCCAGTCAGACAACATGGTGGTGTGTTCCAGTCAGACAACATGTTGGTGTGTTAGTGTTCCAGTCAGACAACATGTTGGTGTGTTAGTGTTCCAGTCAGACAACATGGTGGTGTGTTAGTGTTCCAGTCAGACAACATGTTGGTGTGTTAGTGTTCCAGTCAGACTACATGTTGGTGTGTTAGTATTCCAGTCAGACAACATGTTGGTGTGTTAGTGTTCCAGTCAGAGAACATGGTGGTGTGTTAGTGTTCCAGTCAGACAACATGGTAGTGTGTTAGTGTTCTAGTCAGACAACATGTTGGTGTGTTAGTGTTCCAGTGAGACAACATGGTGGTGTGTTAGTGTTCCAGTCAGACACCATGGTAGTGTGTTAGTGTTCCAGTCAGACAACATGGTGGTGTGTTAGTGTTCCAGTCAGACACCATGATAGTGTGTTAGTGTTCCAGTCAGACAACATGGTGGTGTGTTCCAGTCAGACAACATGTTGGTGTGTTAGTGTTCCAGTCAGACAACATGTTGGTGTGTTAGTGTTCCAATCAGACAACATGTTGGTATGTTAGTGTTCCAGTCAGACAACATGTTGGTGTGTTAGTGTTCCAGTCAGACAACATGTTGGTGTGTTAGTGTTCCAGTCAGACAACATGTTGGTGTGTTAGTGTTCCAGTCAGACAACATGGTGGTGTGTTAGTGTTCCAATCAGACAACATGGTGGTGTGTTAGTGTTCCAGTCAGACAACATGGTGGTGTGTTAATGTTCCAGTCAGACAACACGTTGGTGTGTTAGTGTTCCAGTCAGACAACATGTTGGTGTGTTAGTGTTCCAGTCAGACAACATGTTGGTGTGTTAGTGTTCCAGTCAGACAACATGGTGGTGTGTTCCAGTCAGACAACATGTTGGTGTGTTAGTGTTCCAGTCAGACAACATGTTGGTGTGTTAGTGTTCCAGTCAGACAACATGTTGGTGTGTTAGTGTTCCAGTCAGATAACATGGTGGTGTGTTAGTGTTCCAGTCAGACAACATGTTGGTGTGTTAGTGTAACAGTCAGACAACGTGGTGGTGTGTTAGTGTTCCAGTCAGACAACATGGTGGTGTGTTAGTGTTCTAGTCAGACAACATGGTGGTGTGTTAGTGTTCCAGTCAGACAACATGTTGGTGTGTTAGTGTTCCAGTCAGACAACATGTTGGTGTGTTAGTGTTCCAGTCAGGTCCAGTCAGACAACATGTTGGTGTGTTAGTGTTCCAGTCAGACAACATGTTGGTCTGTTAGTGTTCCAGTCAGGTCCAGTCAGACAACATGTTGGTGTGTTAGTGTTTCAGTCAGACAACATGTTGGTGTGTTAGTTTTCCAGTCAGACAACATGGTGGTGTGTTAGTGTTCCAGTCAGACAACATGGTGGTGTGTTAGTGTTCCAGTCAGACAACATGGTGGTGTGTTAGTGTTCCTGTCAGACAACATAGTGGTGTGTTAGTGTTCCAGTCAGACAACATGTTGGTGTGTTAGTGTTCCAGTCAGACAACATGTTGGTCTGTTAGTGTTCCAGTCAGGTCCAGTCAGACAACATGTTGGTGTGTTAGTGTTCCAGTCAGACAACATGTTGGTCTGTTAGTGTTCCAGTCAGGTCCAGTCAGACAACATGTTGGTGTGTTAGTGTTCCAGTCAGACAACATGGTGGTGTGTTCCAGTCAGACAACATGTTGGTGTGTTAGTGTTCCAGTCAGACAACATGTTGGTGTGTTAGTGTTCCAGTCAGACAACATGTTGGTGTGTTAGTGTTCCAGTCAGACAACATGGTGGTGTGTTAGTGTTCCAGTCAGACAACATGTTGGTGTGTTAGTGTAACAGTCAGACAACGTGGTGGTGTGTTAGTGTTCCAGTCAGACAACATGGTGGTGTGTTAGTGTTCTAGTCAGACAACATGGTGGTGTGTTAGTGTTCCACTCAGACATGTTGGTGTGTTAGTGTTCCAGTCAGACAACATGTTGGTGTGTTAGTGTTCCAGTCAGACAACATGTTGGTGTGTTAGTGTTCCAGTCAGGTCCAGTCAGACAACATGTTGGTGTGTTAGTGTTCCAGTCAGACAACATGTTGGTCTGTTAGTGTTCCAGTCAGGTCCAGTCAGACAACATGTTGGTATGTTAGTGTTTCAGTCAGACAACATGTTGGTGTGTTAGTGTTCCAGTCAGACAACATGTTGGTGTGTTAGTGTTCCAGTCAGACAACATGGTGGTGTGTTAGTGTTCCAGTCAGACAACATGGTGGTGTGTTAGTGTTCCTGTCAGACAACATGGTGGTGTGTTAGTGTTCCAGTCAGACAACATGTTGGTGTGTTAGTGTTCCAGTCAGACAACATGTTGGTCTGTTAGTGTTCCAGTCAGGTCCAGTCAGACAACATGTTGGTGTGTTAGTGTTTCAGTCAGACAACATGTTGGTGTGTTAGTGTTCCAGTCAGACAACATGGTGGTGTGTTAGTGTTCCAGTCAGACAACATGGTGGTGTGTTAGTGTTCCAGTCAGACAACATGGTGGTGTGTTAGTGTTCCAGTCAGACAACATGGTGGTGTGTAGTGTTCCAGTCAGACAACATGTTGGTATGTTAGTGTTCCAGTCAGACAACATGGTGGTGTGTTAGTGTTCCAGTCAGACAACATGTTGGTGTGTTAGTGTTCCAGTCAGACAACATGGTGGTGTGTTAGTGTTCCAGTCAGACAACATGGTGGTGTGTTAGTGTTCCAGTCAGACAACATGTTGGTGTGTTAGTGTTCCAGTCAGACAACATGTTGGTGTGTTAGTGTTCCAGTCAGACAACATGTTGGTGTGTTAGTGTTCCAGTCAGACAACATGGTGGTGTGTTAATGTTCCAGTCAGACAACACGTTGGTGTGTTAGTGTTCCAGTCAGACAACATGTTGGTGTGTTAGTGTTCCAGTCAGACAACATGTTGGTGTGTTAGTGTTCCAGTCAGACAACATGGTGGTGTGTTCCAGTCAGACAACATGTTGGTGTGTTAGTCTTCCAGTCAGACAACATGGTGGTGTGTTCCAGTCAGACAACATGGTGGTGTGTTAGTGTTCCAGTCAGACAACATGGTGGTGTGTTAGTGTTCTAGTCAGACAACATGGTGGTGTGTTCCAGTCAGACAACATGTTGGTGTGTTAGTGTTCCAGTCAGACAACATGTTGGTGTGTTAGTGTTCCAGTCAGACAACATGTTGGTGTGTTAGTGTTCCAGTCAGACAACATGGTGGTGTGTTCCAGTCAGACAACATGTTGGTGTGTTAGTGTTCCAGTCAGACAACATGTTGGTGTGTTAGTGTTCCAGTCAGACAACATGGTGGTGTGTTAGTGTTCCAGTCAGACAACATGTTGGTGTGTTAGTGTTCCAGTCAGACTACATGTTGGTGTGTTAGTATTCCAGTCAGACAACATGTTGGTGTGTTAGTGTTCCAGTCAGAGAACATGGTGGTGTGTTAGTGTTCCAGTCAGACAACATGGTAGTGTGTTAGTGTTCTAGTCAGACAACATGTTGGTGTGTTAGTGTTCCAGTGAGACAACATGGTGGTGTGTTAGTGTTCCAGTCAGACACCATGGTAGTGTGTTAGTGTTCCAGTCAGACAACATGGTGGTGTGTTAGTGTTCCAGTCAGACACCATGATAGTGTGTTAGTGTTCCAGTCAGACAACATGGTGGTGTGTTCCAGTCAGACAACATGTTGGTGTGTTAGTGTTCCAGTCAGACAACATGTTGGTGTGTTAGTGTTCCAATCAGACAACATGTTGGTATGTTAGTGTTCCAGTCAGACAACATGTTGGTGTGTTAGTGTTCCAGTCAGACAACATGTTGGTGTGTTAGTGTTCCAGTCAGACAACATGTTGGTGTGTTAGTGTTCCAGTCAGACAACATGGTGGTGTGTTAGTGTTCCAGTCAGACAACATGGTGGTGTGTTAATGTTCCAGTCAGACAACACGTTGGTGTGTTAGTGTTCCAGTCAGACAACATGTTGGTGTGTTAGTGTTCCAGTCAGACAACATGTTGGTGTGTTAGTGTTCCAGTCAGACAACATGGTGGTGTGTTCCAGTCAGACAACATGTTGGTGTGTTAGTGTTCCAGTCAGACAACATGTTGGTGTGTTAGTGTTCCAGTCAGACAACATGTTGGTGTGTTAGTGTTCCAGTCAGATAACATGGTGGTGTGTTAGTGTTCCAGTCAGACAACATGTTGGTGTGTTAGTGTAACAGTCAGACAACGTGGTGGTGTGTTAGTGTTCCAGTCAGACAACATGGTGGTGTGTTAGTGTTCTAGTCAGACAACATGGTGGTGTGTTAGTGTTCCAGTCAGACAACATGTTGGTGTGTTAGTGTTCCAGTCAGACAACATGTTGGTGTGTTAGTGTTCCAGTCAGGTCCAGTCAGACAACATGTTGGTGTGTTAGTGTTCCAGTCAGACAACATGTTGGTCTGTTAGTGTTCCAGTCAGGTCCAGTCAGACAACATGTTGGTGTGTTAGTGTTTCAGTCAGACAACATGTTGGTGTGTTAGTTTTCCAGTCAGACAACATGGTGGTGTGTTAGTGTTCCAGTCAGACAACATGGTGGTGTGTTAGTGTTCCAGTCAGACAACATGGTGGTGTGTTAGTGTTCCTGTCAGACAACATAGTGGTGTGTTAGTGTTCCAGTCAGACAACATGTTGGTGTGTTAGTGTTCCAGTCAGACAACATGTTGGTCTGTTAGTGTTCCAGTCAGGTCCAGTCAGACAACATGTTGGTGTGTTAGTGTTCCAGTCAGACAACATGTTGGTCTGTTAGTGTTCCAGTCAGGTCCAGTCAGACAACATGTTGGTGTGTTAGTGTTCCAGTCAGACAACATGGTGGTGTGTTCCAGTCAGACAACATGTTGGTGTGTTAGTGTTCCAGTCAGACAACATGTTGGTGTGTTAGTGTTCCAGTCAGACAACATGTTGGTGTGTTAGTGTTCCAGTCAGACAACATGGTGGTGTGTTAGTGTTCCAGTCAGACAACATGTTGGTGTGTTAGTGTAACAGTCAGACAACGTGGTGGTGTGTTAGTGTTCCAGTCAGACAACATGGTGGTGTGTTAGTGTTCTAGTCAGACAACATGGTGGTGTGTTAGTGTTCCACTCAGACATGTTGGTGTGTTAGTGTTCCAGTCAGACAACATGTTGGTGTGTTAGTGTTCCAGTCAGACAACATGTTGGTGTGTTAGTGTTCCAGTCAGGTCCAGTCAGACAACATGTTGGTGTGTTAGTGTTCCAGTCAGACAACATGTTGGTCTGTTAGTGTTCCAGTCAGGTCCAGTCAGACAACATGTTGGTATGTTAGTGTTTCAGTCAGACAACATGTTGGTGTGTTAGTGTTCCAGTCAGACAACATGTTGGTGTGTTAGTGTTCCAGTCAGACAACATGGTGGTGTGTTAGTGTTCCAGTCAGACAACATGGTGGTGTGTTAGTGTTCCTGTCAGACAACATGGTGGTGTGTTAGTGTTCCAGTCAGACAACATGTTGGTGTGTTAGTGTTCCAGTCAGACAACATGTTGGTCTGTTAGTGTTCCAGTCAGGTCCAGTCAGACAACATGTTGGTGTGTTAGTGTTTCAGTCAGACAACATGTTGGTGTGTTAGTGTTCCAGTCAGACAACATGGTGGTGTGTTAGTGTTCCAGTCAGACAACATGGTGGTGTGTTAGTGTTCCAGTCAGACAACATGGTGGTGTGTTAGTGTTCCAGTCAGACAACATGGTGGTGTGTAGTGTTCCAGTCAGACAACATGTTGGTATGTTAGTGTTCCAGTCAGACAACATGGTGGTGTGTTAGTGTTCCAGTCAGACAACATGTTGGTGTGTTAGTGTTCCAGTCAGACAACATGGTGGTGTGTTAGTGTTCCAGTCAGACAACATGGTGGTGTGTTAGTGTTCCAGTCAGACAACATGTTGGTGTGTTAGTGTTCCAGTCAGACAACATGTTGGTGTGTTAGTGTTCCAGTCAGACAACATGTTGGTGTGTTAGTGTTCCAGTCAGACAACATGGTGGTGTGTTAATGTTCCAGTCAGACAACACGTTGGTGTGTTAGTGTTCCAGTCAGACAACATGTTGGTGTGTTAGTGTTCCAGTCAGACAACATGTTGGTGTGTTAGTGTTCCAGTCAGACAACATGGTGGTGTGTTCCAGTCAGACAACATGTTGGTGTGTTAGTGTTCCAGTCAGACAACATGTTGGTGTGTTAGTGTTCCAGTCAGACAACATGTTGGTGTGTTAGTGTTCCAGTCAGATAACATGGTGGTGTGTTAGTGTTCCAGTCAGACAACATGTTGGTGTGTTAGTGTAACAGTCAGACAACGTGGTGGTGTGTTAGTGTTCCAGTCAGACAACATGGTGGTGTGTTAGTGTTCTAGTCAGACAACATGGTGGTGTGTTAGTGTTCCAGTCAGACAACATGTTGGTGTGTTAGTGTTCCAGTCAGACAACATGTTGGTGTGTTAGTGTTCCAGTTAGACAACATGTTGGTGTGTTAGTGTTCCAGTCAGGTCCAGTCAGACAACATGTTGGTGTGTTAGTGTTCCAGTCAGACAACATGTTGGTCTGTTAGTGTTCCAGTCAGGTCCAGTCAGACAACATGTTGGTGTGTTAGTGTTTCAGTCAGACAACATGTTGGTGTGTTAGTGTTCCAGTCAGACAACATGGTGGTGTGTTAGTGTTCCAGTCAGACAACATGGTGGTGTGTTAGTGTTCCAGTCAGACAACATGGTGGTGTGTTAGTGTTCCTGTCAGACAACATGGTGGTGTGTTAGTGTTCCAGTCAGACAACATGGTGGTGTGTTAGTGTTACAGTCAGACAACATGTTGGTTTGTTAGTGTTTCAGTCAGACAACATGTTGGTGTGTTAGTGTTCCAGTCAGACAACATGTTGGTGTGTTAGTGTTCCAGTCAGACAACATGTTGGTGTGTTAGTGTTCCAGTCAGACAACATGGTGGTGTGTTAATGTTCCAGTCAGACAACACGTTGGTGTGTTAGTGTTCCAGTCAGACAACATGTTGGTGTGTTAGTGTTCCAGTCAGACAACATGTTGGTGTGTTAGTGTTCCAGTCAAACAACATGGTGGTGTGTTCCAGTCAGACAACATGTTGGTGTGTTAGTGTTCCAGTCAGACAACATGTTGGTGTGTTAGTGTTCCAGTCAGACAACATGTTGGTGTGTTAGTGTTCCAGTCAGATAACATGGTGGTGTGTTAGTGTTCCAGTCAGACAACATGTTGGTGTGTTAGTGTAACAGTCAGACAACGTGGTGGTGTGTTAGTGTTCCAGTCAGACAACATGGTGGTGTGTTAGTGTTCTAGTCAGACAACATGGTGGTGTGTTAGTGTTCCACTCAGACAACATGTTGGTGTGTTAGTGTTCCAGTCAGACAACATGTTGGTGTGTTAGTGTTCCAGTCAGACAACATGTTGGTGTGTTAGTGTTCCAGTCAGGTCCAGTCAGACAACATGTTGGTGTGTTAGTGTTCCAGTCAGACAACATGTTGGTCTGTTAGTGTTCCAGTCAGGTCCAGTCAGACAACATGTTGGTGTGTTAGTGTTCCAGTCAGACAACATGGTGGTGTGTTAGTGTTCCAGTCAGACAACATGTTGGTGTGTTAGTGTTCCAGTCAGACTACATGTTGGTGTGTTAGTATTCCAGTCAGACAACATGTTGGTGTGTTAGTGTTCCAGTCAGAGAACATGGTGGTGTGTTAGTGTTCCAGTCAGACAACATGGTAGTGTGTTAGTGTTCTAGTCAGACAACATGTTGGTGTGTTAGTGTTCCAGTGAGACAACATGGTGGTGTGTTAGTGTTCCAGTCAGACACCATGGTAGTGTGTTAGTGTTCCAGTCAGACAACATGGTGGTGTGTTAGTGTTCCAGTCAGACACCATGATAGTGTGTTAGTGTTCCAGTCAGACAACATGGTGGTGTGTTCCAGTCAGACAACATGTTGGTGTGTTAGTGTTCCAGTCAGACAACATGTTGGTGTGTTAGTGTTCCAATCAGACAACATGTTGGTATGTTAGTGTTCCAGTCAGACAACATGTTGGTGTGTTAGTGTTCCAGTCAGGTCCAGTCAGACAACATGTTGGTGTGTTAGTGTTCCAGTCAGACAACATGGTGGTGTGTTCCAGTCAGACAACATGTTGGTGTGTTAGTGTTCCAGTCAGACAACATGTTGGTCTGTTAGTGTTCCAGTCAGGTCCAGTCAGACAACATGTTGGTGTGTTAGTGTTCCAGTCAGACAACATGGTGGTGTGTTCCAGTCAGACAACATGTTGGTGTGTTAGTGTTCCAGTCAGACAACATGTTGGTGTGTTAGTGTTCCAGTCAGACAACATGGTGGTGTGTTAGTGTTCCAGTCAGACACCATGGTAGTGTGTTAGTGTTCCAGTCAGACAACATGTTGGTGTGTTAGTGTTCCAGTGAGACAACATGGTGGTGTGTTAGTGTTCCAGTCAGACAACATGGTGGTGTGTTAGTGTAACAGTCAGACAACGTGGTGGTGTGTTAGTGTTCCAGTCAGACAACATGGTGGTGTGTTAGTGTTCTAGTCAGACAACATGTTGGTGTGTTAGTGTTCCAGTCAGACAACATGTTGGTGTGTTAGTGTTCCAGTCAGACAACATGTTGGTGTGTTAGTGTTCCAGTCAGACAACATGTTGGTGTGTTAGTGTTCCAGTCAGGTCCAGTCAGACAACATGTTGGTGTGTTAGTGTTCCAGTCAGACAACATGTTGGTGTGTTAGTGTTCCAGTCAGGTCCAGTCAGACAACATGTTGGTGTGTTAGTGTTTCAGTCAGACAACATGTTGGTGTGTTAGTGTTCCAGTCAGACAACATGGTGGTGTGTTAGTGTTCCAGTCAGACAACATGGTGGTGTGTTAGTGTTCCAGTCAGACAACATGGTGGTGTGTTAGTGTTCCTGTCAGACAACATGGTGGTGTGTTAGTGTTCCAGTCAGACAACATGTTGGTGTGTTAGTGTTCCAGTCAGGTCCAGTCAGACAACATGTTGGTGTGTTAGTGTTCCAGTCAGACAACATGTTGGTCTGTTAGTGTTCCAGTCAGGTCCAGTCAGACAACATGTTGGTGTGTTAGTGTTCCAGTCAGACAACATGGTGGTGTGTTCCAGTCAGACAACATGTTGGTGTGTTAGTGTTCCAGTCAGACAACATGTTGGTGTGTTAGTGTTCCAGTCAGACAACATGGTGGTGTGTTAGTGTTCCAGTCAGACACCATGGTAGTGTGTTAGTGTTCCAGTCAGACAACATGTTGGTGTGTTAGTGTTCCAGTGAGACAACATGGTGGTGTGTTAGTGTTCCAGTCAGACAACATGGTGGTGTGTTAGTGTTCCAGTCAGACAACATGGTGGTGTGTTAGTGTTCCAGTCAGACAACATGGTGGTGTGTTAGTGTTCTAGTCAGACAACATGGTGGTGTGTTCCAGTCAGACAACATGTTGGTGTGTTAGTGTTCCAGTCAGACAACATGTTGGTGTGTTAGTGTTCCAGTCAGACAACATGTTGGTGTGTTAGTCTTCCAGTCAGACAACATGGTGGTGTGTTCCAGTCAGACAACATGGTGGTGTGTTAGTGTTCCAGTCAGACAACATGGTGGTGTGTTAGTGTTCTAGTCAGACAACATGGTGGTGTGTTCCAGTCAGACAACATGTTGGTGTGTTAGTGTTCCAGTCAGACAACATGTTGGTGTGTTAGTGTTCCAGTCAGACAACATGTTGGTGTGTTAGTGTTCCAGTCAGACAACATGGTGGTGTGTTCCAGTCAGACAACATGTTGGTGTGTTAGTGTTCCAGTCAGACAACATGTTGGTGTGTTAGTGTTCCAGTCAGACAACATGGTGGTGTGTTAGTGTTCCAGTCAGACAACATGTTGGTGTGTTAGTGTTCCAGTCAGACTACATGTTGGTGTGTTAGTATTCCAGTCAGACAACATGTTGGTGTGTTAGTGTTCCAGTCAGAGAACATGGTGGTGTGTTAGTGTTCCAGTCAGACAACATGGTAGTGTGTTAGTGTTCTAGTCAGACAACATGTTGGTGTGTTAGTGTTCCAGTGAGACAACATGGTGGTGTGTTAGTGTTCCAGTCAGACACCATGGTAGTGTGTTAGTGTTCCAGTCAGACAACATGGTGGTGTGTTAGTGTTCCAGTCAGACACCATGATAGTGTGTTAGTGTTCCAGTCAGACAACATGGTGGTGTGTTCCAGTCAGACAACATGTTGGTGTGTTAGTGTTCCAGTCAGACAACATGTTGGTGTGTTAGTGTTCCAATCAGACAACATGTTGGTATGTTAGTGTTCCAGTCAGACAACATGTTGGTGTGTTAGTGTTCCAGTCAGACAACATGTTGGTGTGTTAGTGTTCCAGTCAGACAACATGTTGGTGTGTTAGTGTTCCAGTCAGACAACATGGTGGTGTGTTAGTGTTCCAATCAGACAACATGGTGGTGTGTTAGTGTTCCAGTCAGACAACATGGTGGTGTGTTAATGTTCCAGTCAGACAACACGTTGGTGTGTTAGTGTTCCAGTCAGACAACATGTTGGTGTGTTAGTGTTCCAGTCAGACAACATGTTGGTGTGTTAGTGTTCCAGTCAGACAACATGGTGGTGTGTTCCAGTCAGACAACATGTTGGTGTGTTAGTGTTCCAGTCAGACAACATGTTGGTGTGTTAGTGTTCCAGTCAGACAACATGTTGGTGTGTTAGTGTTCCAGTCAGATAACATGGTGGTGTGTTAGTGTTCCAGTCAGACAACATGTTGGTGTGTTAGTGTAACAGTCAGACAACGTGGTGGTGTGTTAGTGTTCCAGTCAGACAACATGGTGGTGTGTTAGTGTTCTAGTCAGACAACATGGTGGTGTGTTAGTGTTCCACTCAGACAACATGTTGGTGTGTTAGTGTTCCAGTCAGACAACATGTTGGTGTGTTAGTGTTCCAGTCAGACAACATGTTGGTGTGTTAGTGTTCCAGTCAGGTCCAGTCAGACAACATGTTGGTGTGTTAGTGTTCCAGTCAGACAACATGTTGGTCTGTTAGTGTTCCAGTCAGGTCCAGTCAGACAACATGTTGGTGTGTTAGTGTTTCAGTCAGACAACATGTTGGTGTGTTAGTTTTCCAGTCAGACAACATGGTGGTGTGTTAGTGTTCCAGTCAGACAACATGGTGGTGTGTTAGTGTTCCAGTCAGACAACATGGTGGTGTGTTAGTGTTCCTGTCAGACAACATAGTGGTGTGTTAGTGTTCCAGTCAGACAACATGTTGGTGTGTTAGTGTTCCAGTCAGACAACATGTTGGTCTGTTAGTGTTCCAGTCAGGTCCAGTCAGACAACATGTTGGTGTGTTAGTGTTCCAGTCAGACAACATGTTGGTCTGTTAGTGTTCCAGTCAGGTCCAGTCAGACAACATGTTGGTGTGTTAGTGTTCCAGTCAGACAACATGGTGGTGTGTTCCAGTCAGACAACATGTTGGTGTGTTAGTGTTCCAGTCAGACAACATGTTGGTGTGTTAGTGTTCCAGTCAGACAACATGTTGGTGTGTTAGTGTTCCAGTCAGACAACATGGTGGTGTGTTAGTGTTCCAGTCAGACAACATGTTGGTGTGTTAGTGTAACAGTCAGACAACGTGGTGGTGTGTTAGTGTTCCAGTCAGACAACATGGTGGTGTGTTAGTGTTCTAGTCAGACAACATGGTGGTGTGTTAGTGTTCCACTCAGACATGTTGGTGTGTTAGTGTTCCAGTCAGACAACATGTTGGTGTGTTAGTGTTCCAGTCAGACAACATGTTGGTGTGTTAGTGTTCCAGTCAGGTCCAGTCAGACAACATGTTGGTGTGTTAGTGTTCCAGTCAGACAACATGTTGGTCTGTTAGTGTTCCAGTCAGGTCCAGTCAGACAACATGTTGGTATGTTAGTGTTTCAGTCAGACAACATGTTGGTGTGTTAGTGTTCCAGTCAGACAACATGTTGGTGTGTTAGTGTTCCAGTCAGACAACATGGTGGTGTGTTAGTGTTCCAGTCAGACAACATGGTGGTGTGTTAGTGTTCCTGTCAGACAACATGGTGGTGTGTTAGTGTTCCAGTCAGACAACATGTTGGTGTGTTAGTGTTCCAGTCAGACAACATGTTGGTCTGTTAGTGTTCCAGTCAGGTCCAGTCAGACAACATGTTGGTGTGTTAGTGTTTCAGTCAGACAACATGTTGGTGTGTTAGTGTTCCAGTCAGACAACATGGTGGTGTGTTAGTGTTCCAGTCAGACAACATGGTGGTGTGTTAGTGTTCCAGTCAGACAACATGGTGGTGTGTTAGTGTTCCAGTCAGACAACATGGTGGTGTGTAGTGTTCCAGTCAGACAACATGTTGGTATGTTAGTGTTCCAGTCAGACAACATGGTGGTGTGTTAGTGTTCCAGTCAGACAACATGTTGGTGTGTTAGTGTTCCAGTCAGACAACATGGTGGTGTGTTAGTGTTCCAGTCAGACAACATGGTGGTGTGTTAGTGTTCCAGTCAGACAACATGTTGGTGTGTTAGTGTTCCAGTCAGACAACATGTTGGTGTGTTAGTGTTCCAGTCAGACAACATGTTGGTGTGTTAGTGTTCCAGTCAGACAACATGGTGGTGTGTTAATGTTCCAGTCAGACAACACGTTGGTGTGTTAGTGTTCCAGTCAGACAACATGTTGGTGTGTTAGTGTTCCAGTCAGACAACATGTTGGTGTGTTAGTGTTCCAGTCAGACAACATGGTGGTGTGTTCCAGTCAGACAACATGTTGGTGTGTTAGTGTTCCAGTCAGACAACATGTTGGTGTGTTAGTGTTCCAGTCAGACAACATGTTGGTGTGTTAGTGTTCCAGTCAGATAACATGGTGGTGTGTTAGTGTTCCAGTCAGACAACATGTTGGTGTGTTAGTGTAACAGTCAGACAACGTGGTGGTGTGTTAGTGTTCCAGTCAGACAACATGGTGGTGTGTTAGTGTTCTAGTCAGACAACATGGTGGTGTGTTAGTGTTCCACTCAGACAACATGTTGGTGTGTTAGTGTTCCAGTCAGACAACATGTTGGTGTGTTAGTGTTCCAGTTAGACAACATGTTGGTGTGTTAGTGTTCCAGTCAGGTCCAGTCAGACAACATGTTGGTGTGTTAGTGTTCCAGTCAGACAACATGTTGGTCTGTTAGTGTTCCAGTCAGGTCCAGTCAGACAACATGTTGGTGTGTTAGTGTTTCAGTCAGACAACATGTTGGTGTGTTAGTGTTCCAGTCAGACAACATGGTGGTGTGTTAGTGTTCCAGTCAGACAACATGGTGGTGTGTTAGTGTTCCAGTCAGACAACATGGTGGTGTGTTAGTGTTCCTGTCAGACAACATGGTGGTGTGTTAGTGTTCCAGTCAGACAACATGGTGGTGTGTTAGTGTTACAGTCAGACAACATGTTGGTTTGTTAGTGTTTCAGTCAGACAACATGTTGGTGTGTTAGTGTTCCAGTCAGACAACATGTTGGTGTGTTAGTGTTCCAGTCAGACAACATGTTGGTGTGTTAGTGTTCCAGTCAGACAACATGGTGGTGTGTTAATGTTCCAGTCAGACAACACGTTGGTGTGTTAGTGTTCCAGTCAGACAACATGTTGGTGTGTTAGTGTTCCAGTCAGACAACATGTTGGTGTGTTAGTGTTCCAGTCAGACAACATGGTGGTGTGTTCCAGTCAGACAACATGTTGGTGTGTTAGTGTTCCAGTCAGACAACATGTTGGTGTGTTAGTGTTCCAGTCAGACAACATGTTGGTGTGTTAGTGTTCCAGTCAGATAACATGGTGGTGTGTTAGTGTTCCAGTCAGACAACATGTTGGTGTGTTAGTGTAACAGTCAGACAACGTGGTGGTGTGTTAGTGTTCCAGTCAGACAACATGGTGGTGTGTTAGTGTTCTAGTCAGACAACATGGTGGTGTGTTAGTGTTCCACTCAGACAACATGTTGGTGTGTTAGTGTTCCAGTCAGACAACATGTTGGTGTGTTAGTGTTCCAGTCAGACAACATGTTGGTGTGTTAGTGTTCCAGTCAGGTCCAGTCAGACAACATGTTGGTGTGTTAGTGTTCCAGTCAGACAACATGTTGGTCTGTTAGTGTTCCAGTCAGGTCCAGTCAGACAACATGTTGGTGTGTTAGTGTTTCAGTCAGACAACATGTTGGTGTGTTAGTGTTCCAGTCAGACAACATGTTGGTGTGTTAGTGTTCCAGTCAGACAACATGTTGGTGTGTTAGTGTTCCAGTCAGACAACATGTTGGTGTGTTAGTGTTCCAGTCAGGTCCAGTCAGACAACATGTTGGTGTGTTAGTGTTCCAGTCAGACAACATGTTGGTGTGTTAGTGTTCCAGTCAGGTCCAGTCAGACAACATGTTGGTGTGTTAGTGTTTCAGTCAGACAACATGTTGGTGTGTTAGTGTTCCAGTCAGACAACATGGTGGTGTGTTAGTGTTCCAGTCAGACAACATGGTGGTGTGTTAGTGTTCCAGTCAGACAACATGGTGGTGTGTTAGTGTTCCTGTCAGACAACATGGTGGTGTGTTAGTGTTCCAGTCAGACAACATGTTGGTGTGTTAGTGTTCCAGTCAGGTCCAGTCAGACAACATGTTGGTGTGTTAGTGTTCCAGTCAGACAACATGTTGGTCTGTTAGTGTTCCAGTCAGGTCCAGTCAGACAACATGTTGGTGTGTTAGTGTTCCAGTCAGACAACATGGTGGTGTGTTCCAGTCAGACAACATGTTGGTGTGTTAGTGTTCCAGTCAGACAACATGTTGGTGTGTTAGTGTTCCAGTCAGACAACATGGTGGTGTGTTAGTGTTCCAGTCAGACACCATGGTAGTGTGTTAGTGTTCCAGTCAGACAACATGTTGGTGTGTTAGTGTTCCAGTGAGACAACATGGTGGTGTGTTAGTGTTCCAGTCAGACAACATGGTGGTGTGTTAGTGTTCCAGTCAGACAACATGGTGGTGTGTTAGTGTTCCAGTCAGACAACATGGTGGTGTGTTAGTGTTCTAGTCAGACAACATGGTGGTGTGTTCCAGTCAGACAACATGTTGGTGTGTTAGTGTTCCAGTCAGACAACATGTTGGTGTGTTAGTGTTCCAGTCAGACAACATGTTGGTGTGTTAGTCTTCCAGTCAGACAACATGGTGGTGTGTTCCAGTCAGACAACATGGTGGTGTGTTAGTGTTCCAGTCAGACAACATGGTGGTGTGTTAGTGTTCTAGTCAGACAACATGGTGGTGTGTTCCAGTCAGACAACATGTTGGTGTGTTAGTGTTCCAGTCAGACAACATGTTGGTGTGTTAGTGTTCCAGTCAGACAACATGTTGGTGTGTTAGTGTTCCAGTCAGACAACATGGTGGTGATTTCCAGTCAGACAACATGTTGGTGTGTTAGTGTTCCAGTCAGACAACATGTTGGTGTGTTAGTGTTCCAGTCAGACAACATGGTGGTGTGTTAGTGTTCCAGTCAGACAACATGTTGGTGTGTTAGTGTTCCAGTCAGACTACATGTTGGTGTGTTAGTATTCCAGTCAGACAACATGTTGGTGTGTTAGTGTTCCAGTCAGAGAACATGGTGGTGTGTTAGTGTTCCAGTCAGACAACATGGTAGTGTGTTAGTGTTCTAGTCAGACAACATGTTGGTGTGTTAGTGTTCCAGTGAGACAACATGGTGGTGTGTTAGTGTTCCAGTCAGACACCATGGTAGTGTGTTAGTGTTCCAGTCAGACAACATGGTGGTGTGTTAGTGTTCCAGTCAGACACCATGATAGTGTGTTAGTGTTCCAGTCAGACAACATGGTGGTGTGTTCCAGTCAGACAACATGTTGGTGTGTTAGTGTTCCAGTCAGACAACATGTTGGTGTGTTAGTGTTCCAATCAGACAACATGTTGGTATGTTAGTGTTCCAGTCAGACAACATGTTGGTGTGTTAGTGTTCCAGTCAGACAACATGTTGGTGTGTTAGTGTTCCAGTCAGACAACATGTTGGTGTGTTAGTGTTCCAGTCAGACAACATGGTGGTGTGTTAGTGTTCCAATCAGACAACATGGTGGTGTGTTAGTGTTCCAGTCAGACAACATGGTGGTGTGTTAATGTTCCAGTCAGACAACACGTTGGTGTGTTAGTGTTCCAGTCAGACAACATGTTGGTGTGTTAGTGTTCCAGTCAGACAACATGTTGGTGTGTTAGTGTTCCAGTCAGACAACATGGTGGTGTGTTCCAGTCAGACAACATGTTGGTGTGTTAGTGTTCCAGTCAGACAACATGTTGGTGTGTTAGTGTTCCAGTCAGACAACATGTTGGTGTGTTAGTGTTCCAGTCAGATAACATGGTGGTGTGTTAGTGTTCCAGTCAGACAACATGTTGGTGTGTTAGTGTAACAGTCAGACAACGTGGTGGTGTGTTAGTGTTCCAGTCAGACAACATGGTGGTGTGTTAGTGTTCTAGTCAGACAACATGGTGGTGTGTTAGTGTTCCACTCAGACAACATGTTGGTGTGTTAGTGTTCCAGTCAGACAACATGTTGGTGTGTTAGTGTTCCAGTCAGACAACATGTTGGTGTGTTAGTGTTCCAGTCAGGTCCAGTCAGACAACATGTTGGTGTGTTAGTGTTCCAGTCAGACAACATGTTGGTCTGTTAGTGTTCCAGTCAGGTCCAGTCAGACAACATGTTGGTGTGTTAGTGTTTCAGTCAGACAACATGTTGGTGTGTTAGTGTTCCAGTCAGACAACATGGTGGTGTGTTAGTGTTCCAGTCAGACAACATGGTGGTGTGTTAGTGTTCCAGTCAGACAACATGGTGGTGTGTTAGTGTTCCTGTCAGACAACATAGTGGTGTGTTAGTGTTCCAGTCAGACAACATGTTGGTCTGTTAGTGTTCCAGTCAGACAACATGTTGGTCTGTTAGTGTTCCAGTCAGGTCCAGTCAGACAACATGTTGGTGTGTTAGTGTTCCAGTCAGACAACATGTTGGTCTGTTAGTGTTCCAGTCAGGTCCAGTCAGACAACATGTTGGTGTGTTAGTGTTCCAGTCAGACAACATGGTGGTGTGTTCCAGTCAGACAACATGTTGGTGTGTTAGTGTTCCAGTCAGACAACATGTTGGTGTGTTAGTGTTCCAGTCAGACAACATGTTGGTGTGTTAGTGTTCCAGTCAGACAACATGGTGGTGTGTTAGTGTTCCAGTCAGACAACATGTTGGTGTGTTAGTGTAACAGTCAGACAACGTGGTGGTGTGTTAGTGTTCCAGTCAGACAACATGGTGGTGTGTTAGTGTTCTAGTCAGACAAAATGGTGGTGTGTTAGTGTTCCACTCAGACATGTTGGTGTGTTAGTGTTCCAGTCAGACAACATGTTGGTGTGTTAGTGTTCCAGTCAGACAACATGTTGGTGTGTTAGTGTTCCAGTCAGGTCCAGTCAGACAACATGTTGGTGTGTTAGTGTTCCAGTCAGACAACATGTTGGTCTGTTAGTGTTCCAGTCAGGTCCAGTCAGACAACATGTTGGTATGTTAGTGTTTCAGTCAGACAACATGTTGGTGTGTTAGTGTTCCAGTCAGACAACATGTTGGTGTGTTAGTGTTCCAGTCAGACAACATGGTGGTGTGTTAGTGTTCCAGTCAGACAACATGGTGGTGTGTTAGTGTTCCTGTCAGACAACATGGTGGTGTGTTAGTGTTCCAGTCAGACAACATGTTGGTGTGTTAGTGTTCCAGTCAGACAACATGTTGGTCTGTTAGTGTTCCAGTCAGGTCCAGTCAGACAACATGTTGGTGTGTTAGTGTTTCAGTCAGACAACATGTTGGTGTGTTAGTGTTCCAGTCAGACAACATGGTGGTGTGTTAGTGTTCCAGTCAGACAACATGGTGGTGTGTTAGTGTTCCAGTCAGACAACATGGTGGTGTGTTAGTGTTCCAGTCAGACAACATGGTGGTGTGTAGTGTTCCAGTCAGACAACATGTTGGTATGTTAGTGTTCCAGTCAGACAACATGGTGGTGTGTTAGTGTTCCAGTCAGACAACATGTTGGTGTGTTAGTGTTCCAGTCAGACAACATGGTGGTGTGTTACTGTTCCAGTCAGACAACATGGTGGTGTGTTAGTGTTCCAGTCAGACAACATGTTGGTGTGTTAGTGTTCCAGTCAGACAACATGTTGGTTTTTTAGTGTTCCAGTCAGACAACATGTTGGTGTGTTAGTGTTCCAGTCAGACAACATGTTGGTGTGTTAGTGTTCCAGTCAGACAACATGTTGGTGTGTTAGTGTTCCAGTCAGACAACATGGTGGTGTGTTAGTGTTCCAGTCAGACAACATGGTGGTGTGTTAGTGTTCCAGTCAGACAACATGTTGGTTTGTTAGTGTTTCAGTCAGACAACATGTTGGTGTGTTAGTGTTCCAGTCAGACAACATGTTGGTGTGTTAGTGTTCCAGTCAGACAACATGTTGGTGTGTTAGTGTTCCAGTCAGACAACATGGTGGTGTGTTAATGTTCCAGTCAGACAACACGTTGGTGTGTTAGTGTTCCAGTCAGACAACATGTTGGTGTGTTAGTGTTCCAGTCAGACAACATGTTGGTGTGTTAGTGTTCCAGTCAGACAACATGGTGGTGTGTTCCAGTCAGACAACATGTTGGTGTGTTAGTGTTCCAGTCAGACAACATGTTGGTGTGTTAGTGTTCCAGTCAGACAACATGTTGGTGTGTTAGTGTTCCAGTCAGATAACATGGTGGTGTGTTAGTGTTCCAGTCAGACAACATGTTGGTGTGTTAGTGTAACAGTCAGACAACGTGGTGGTGTGTTAGTGTTCCAGTCAGACAACATGGTGGTGTGTTAGTGTTCTAGTCAGACAACATGGTGGTGTGTTAGTGTTCCACTCAGACAACATGTTGGTGTGTTAGTGTTCCAGTCAGACAACATGTTGGTGTGTTAGTGTTCCAGTCAGACAACATGTTGGTGTGTTAGTGTTCCAGTCAGGTCCAGTCAGACAACATGTTGGTGTGTTAGTGTTCCAGTCAGACAACATGTTGGTCTGTTAGTGTTCCAGTCAGGTCCAGTCAGACAACATGTTGGTGTGTTAGTGTTTCAGTCAGACAACATGTTGGTGTGTTAGTGTTCCAGTCAGACAACATGGTGGTGTGTTAGTGTTCCAGTCAGACAACATGGTGGTGTGTTAGTGTTCCAGTCAGACAACATGGTGGTGTGTTAGTGTTCCTGTCAGACAACATGGTGGTGTGTTAGTGTTCCAGTCAGACAACATGGTGGTGTGTTAGTGTTCCAGTCAGACAACATGTTGGTTTGTTAGTGTTTCAGTCAGACAACATGTTGGTGTGTTAGTGTTCCAGTCAGACAACATGTTGGTGTGTTAGTGTTCCAGTCAGACAACATGTTGGTGTGTTAGTGTTCCAGTCAGACAACATGGTGGTGTGTTAATGTTCCAGTCAGACAACACGTTGGTGTGTTAGTGTTCCAGTCAGACAACATGTTGGTGTGTTAGTGTTCCAGTCAGACAACATGTTGGTGTGTTAGTGTTCCAGTCAGACAACATGGTGGTGTGTTCCAGTCAGACAACATGTTGGTGTGTTAGTGTTCCAGTCAGACAACATGTTGGTGTGTTAGTGTTCCAGTCAGATAACATGGTGGTGTGTTAGTGTTCCAGTCAGACAACATGTTGGTGTGTTAGTGTAACAGTCAGACAACGTGGTGGTGTGTTAGTGTTCCAGTCAGACAACATGGTGGTGTGTTAGTGTTCTAGTCAGACAACATGGTGGTGTGTTAGTGTTCCACTCAGACAACATGTTGGTGTGTTAGTGTTCCAGTCAGACAACATGTTGGTGTGTTAGTGTTCCAGTCAGACAACATGTTGGTGTGTTAGTGTTCCAGTCAGGTCCAGTCAGACAACATGTTGGTGTGTTAGTGTTCCAGTCAGACAACATGTTGGTCTGTTAGTGTTCCAGTCAGGTCCAGTCAGACAACATGTTGGTGTGTTAGTGTTTCAGTCAGACAACATGTTGGTGTGTTAGTGTTCCAGTCAGACAACATGGTGGTGTGTTAGTGTTCCAGTCAGACAACATGGTGGTGTGTTAGTGTTCCAGTCAGACAACATGGTGGTGTGTTAGTGTTCCTGTCAGACAACATGGTGGTGTGTTAGTGTTCCAGTCAGACAACATGTTGGTGTGTTAGTGTTCCAGTCAGACAACATGTTGGTCTGTTAGTGTTCCATTCAGGTCCAGTCAGACAACATGTTGGTGTGTTAGTGTTCCAGTCAGACAACATGTTGGTCTGTTAGTGTTCCAGTCAGGTCCAGTCAGACAACATGTTGGTGTGTTAGTGTTCCAGTCAGACAACATGGTGGTGTGTTCCAGTCAGACAACATGTTGGTGTGTTAGTGTTCCAGTCAGACAACATGTTGGTGTGTTAGTGTTCCAGTCAGACAACATGTTGGTGTGTTAGTGTTCCAGTCAGACAACATGGTGGTGTGTTAGTGTTCCAGTCAGACAACATGTTGGTGTGTTAGTGTAACAGTCAGACAATGTGGTGGTGTGTTAGTGTTCCAGTCAGACAACATGGTGGTGTGTTAGTGTTCTAGTCAGACAACATGGTGGTGTGTTAGTGTTCCACTCAGACATGTTGGTGTGTTAGTGTTCCAGTCAGACAACATGTTGGTGTGTTAGTGTTCCAGTCAGACAACATGTTGGTGTGTTAGTGTTCCAGTCAGGTCCAGTCAGACAACATGTTGGTGTGTTAGTGTTCCAGTCAGACAACATGTTGGTCTGTTAGTGTTCCAGTCAGGTCCAGTCAGACAACATGTTGGTATGTTAGTGTTTCAGTCAGACAACATGTTGGTGTGTTAGTGTTCCAGTCAGACAACATGTTGGTGTGTTAGTGTTCCAGTCAGACAACATGGTGGTGTGTTAGTGTTCCAGTCAGACAACATGGTGGTGTGTTAGTGTTCCTGTCAGACAACATGGTGGTGTGTTAGTGTTCCAGTCAGACAACATGTTGGTGTGTTAGTGTTCCAGTCAGACAACATGTTGGTCTGTTAGTGTTCCAGTCAGGTCCAGTCAGACAACATGTTGGTGTGTTAGTGTTTCAGTCAGACAACATGGTGGTGTGTTAGTGTTCCAGTCAGACAACATGGTGGTGTGTTAGTGTTCCAGTCAGACAACATGGTGGTGTGTTAGTGTTCCAGTCAGACAACATGGTGGTGTGTTAGTGTTCCAGTCAGACAACATGTTGGTATGTTAGTGTTCCAGTCAGACAACATGGTGGTGTGTTAGTGTTCCAGTCAGACAACATGTTGGTGTGTTAGTGTTCCAGTCAGACAACATGGTGGTGTGTTAGTGTTCCAGTCAGACAACATGGTGGTGTGTTAGTGTTCCAGTCAGACAACATGTTGGTGTGTTAGTGTTCCAGTCAGACAACATGGTGGTGTGTTAGTGTTCCAGTCAGACAACATGGTGGTGTGTTAGTGTTCCAGTCAGACAACATGTTGGTGTGTTAGTGTTCCAGTCAGACAACATGTTGGTTTTTTAGTGTTCCAGTCAGACAACATGTTGGTGTGTTAGTGTTCCAGTCAGACAACATGTTGGTGTGTTAGTGTTCCAGTCAGACAACATGTTGGTGTGTTAGTGTTCCAGTCAGACAACATGGTGGTGTGTTAGTGTTCCAGTCAGACAACATGGTGGTGTGTTAGTGTTCCAGTCAGACAACATGTTGGTTTGTTAGTGTTTCAGTCAGACAACATGTTGGTGTGTTAGTGTTCCAGTCAGACAACATGTTGGTGTGTTAGAGTTCCAGTCAGACAACATGTTGGTGTGTTAGTGTTCCAGTCAGACAACATGGTGGTGTGTTAATGTTCCAGTCAGACAACACGTTGGTGTGTTAGTGTTCCAGTCAGACAACATGTTGGTGTGTTAGTGTTCCAGTCAGACAACATGTTGGTGTGTTAGTGTTCCAGTCAGACAACATGGTGGTGTGTTCCAGTCAGACAACATGTTGGTGTGTTAGTGTTCCAGTCAGACAACATGTTGGTGTGTTAGTGTTCCAGTCAGACAACATGGTGGTGTGTTAGTGTTCCAGTCAGACAACATGTTGGTGTGTTAGTGTAACAGTCAGACAACGTGGTGGTGTGTTAGTGTTCCAGTCAGACAACATGGTGGTGTGTTAGTGTTCAAGTCAGACAACATGGTGGTGTGTTAGTGTTCCACTCAGACATGTTGGTGTGTTAGTGTTCCAGTCAGACAACATGTTGGTGTGTTAGTGTTCCAGTCAGACAACATGTTGGTGTGTTAGTGTTCCAGTCAGGTCCAGTCAGACAACATGTTGGTGTGTTAGTGTTCCAGTCAGACAACATGTTGGTCTGTTAGTGTTCCAGTCAGGTCCAGTCAGACAACATGTTGGTATGTTAGTGTTTCAGTCAGACAACATGTTGGTGTGTTAGTGTTCCAGTCAGACAACATGTTGGTGTGTTAGTGTTCCAGTCAGACAACATGGTGGTGTGTTAGTGTTCCAGTCAGACAACGTGGTGGTGTGTTAGTGTTCCTGTCAGACAACATGGTGGTGTGTTAGTGTTCCAGTCAGACAACATGTTGGTGTGTTAGTGTTCCAGTCAGACAACATGTTGGTCTGTTAGTGTTCCAGTCAGGTCCAGTCAGACAACATGTTGGTGTGTTAGTGTTTCAGTCAGACAACATGTTGGTGTGTTAGTGTTCCAGTCAGACAACATGGTGGTGTGTTAGTGTTCCAGTCAGACAACATGGTGGTGTGTTAGTGTTCCAGTCAGACAACATGGTGGTGTGTTAGTGTTCCAGTCAGACAACATGGTGGTGTGTTAGTGTTCCAGTCAGACAACATGTTGGTATGTTAGTGTTCCAGTCAGACAACATGGTGGTGTGTTAGTGTTCCAGTCAGACAACATGTTGGTGTGTTAGTGTTCCAGTCAGACAACATGGTGGTGTGTTAGTGTTCCAGTCAGACAACATGGTGGTGTGTTAGTGTTCCAGTCAGACAACATGTTGGTGTGTTAGTGTTCAAGTCAGACAACATGTTGGTTTTTTAGTGTTCCAGTCAGACAACATGTTGGTGTGTTAGTGTTCCAGTCAGACAACATGTTGGTGTGTTAGTGTTCCAGTCAGACAACATGTTGGTGTGTTAGTGTTCCAGTCAGACAACATGGTGGTGTGTTAGTGTTCCAGTCAGACAACATGGTGGTGTGTTAGTGTTCCAGTCAGACAACATGTTGGTTTGTTAGTGTTTCAGTCAGACAACATGTTGGTGTGTTAGTGTTCCAGTCAGACAACATGTTGGTGTGTTAGAGTTCCAGTCAGACAACATGTTGGTGTGTTAGTGTTCTAGTCAGACAACATGGTGGTGTGTTAGTGTTCCACTCAGACAACATGTTGGTGTGTTAGTGTTCCAGTCAGACAACATGTTGGTGTGTTAGTGTTCCAGTCAGACAACATGTTGGTGTGTTAGTGTTCCAGTCAGGTCCAGTCAGACAACATGTTGGTGTGTTAGTGTTCCAGTCAGACAACATGTTGGTCTGTTAGTGTTCCAGTCAGGTCCAGTCAGACAACATGTTGGTGTGTTAGTGTTTCAGTCAGACAACATGTTGGTGTGTTAGTGTTCCAGTCAGACAACATGGTGGTGTGTTAGTGTTCCAGTCAGACAACATGGTGGTGTGTTAGTGTTCCAGTCAGACAACATGGTGGTGTGTTAGTGTTCCTGTCAGACAACATGGTGGTGTGTTAGTGTTCCAGTCAGACAACATGTTGGTGTGTTAGTGTTCCAGTCAGACAACATGTTGGTCTGTTAGTGTTCCAGTCAGGTCCAGTCAGACAACATGTTGGTGTGTTAGTGTTCCAGTCAGACAACATGTTGGTCTGTTAGTGTTCCAGTCAGGTCCAGTCAGACAACATGTTGGTGTGTTAGTGTTCCAGTCAGACAACATGGTGGTGTGTTCCAGTCAGACAACATGTTGGTGTGTTAGTGTTCCAGTCAGACAACATGTTGGTGTGTTAGTGTTCCAGTCAGACAACATGTTGGTGTGTTAGTGTTCCAGTCAGACAACATGGTGGTGTGTTAGTGTTCCAGTCAGACAACATGTTGGTGTGTTAGTGTAACAGTCAGACAACGTGGTGGTGTGTTAGTGTTCCAGTCAGACAACATGGTGGTGTGTTAGTGTTCTAGTCAGACAACATGGTGGTGTGTTAGTGTTCCACTCAGACATGTTGGTGTGTTAGTGTTCCAGTCAGACAACATGTTGGTGTGTTAGTGTTCCAGTCAGACAACATGTTGGTGTGTTAGTGTTCCAGTCAGGTCCAGTCAGACAACATGTTGGTGTGTTAGTGTTCCAGTCAGACAACATGTTGGTCTGTTAGTGTTCCAGTCAGGTCCAGTCAGACAACATGTTGGTATGTTAGTGTTTCAGTCAGACAACATGTTGGTGTGTTAGTGTTCCAGTCAGACAACATGTTGGTGTGTTAGTGTTCCAGTCAGACAACATGTTGGTGTGTTAGTGTTCCAGTCAGACAACATGTTGGTGTGTTAGTGTTCCAGTCAGACAACATGTTGGTGTGTTAGTGTTCCAGTCAGACAACATGTTGGTCTGTTAGTGTTCCAGTCAGGTCCAGTCAGACAACATGTTGGTGTGTTAGTGTTCCAGTCAGACAACATGTTGGTCTGTTAGTGTTCCAGTCAGGTCCAGTCAGACAACATGTTGGTGTGTTAGTGTTCCAGTCAGACAACATGGTGGTGTGTTCCAGTCAGACAACATGTTGGTGTGTTAGTGTTCCAGTCAGACAACATGTTGGTGTGTTAGTGTTCCAGTCAGACAACATGTTGGTGTGTTAGTGTTCCAGTCAGACAACATGGTGGTGTGTTAGTGTTCCAGTCAGACAACATGTTGGTGTGTTAGTGTAACAGTCAGACAACGTGGTGGTGTGTTAGTGTTCCAGTCAGACAACATGGTGGTGTGTTAGTGTTCTAGTCAGACAACATGGTGGTGTGTTAGTGTTCCAGTCAGACAACATGTTGGTGTGTTAGTGTTCCAGTCAGGTCCAGTCAGACAACATGTTGGTGTGTTAGTGTTCCAGTCAGACAACATGTTGGTGTGTTAGTGTTCCAGTCAGACAACATGTTGGTGTGTTAGTGTTCCAGTCAGGTCCAGTCAGACAACATGTTGGTGTGTTAGTGTTCCAGTCAGACAACATGTTGGTCTGTTAGTGTTCCAGTCAGGTCCAGTCAGACAACATGTTGGTGTGTTAGTGTTCCAGTCAGACAACATGTTGGTGTGTTAGTGTTCCAGTCAGACAACATGGTGGTGTGTTAGTGTTCCAGTCAGACAACATGGTGGTGTGTTAGTGTTCCTGTCAGACAACATGGTGGTGTGTTAGTGTTCCAGTCAGACAACATGTTGGTCTGTTAGTGTTCCAGTCAGGTCCAGTCAGACAACATGTTGGTGTGTTAGTGTTTCAGTCAGACAACATGTTGGTGTGTTAGTGTTCCAGTCAGACAACATGGTGGTGTGTTAGTGTTCCAGTCAGACAACATGGTGGTGTGTTAGTGTTCCAGTCAGACAACATGGTGGTGTGTTAGTGTTCCAGTCAGACAACATGGTGGTGTGTTAGTGTTCCAGTCAGACAACATGTTGGTATGTTAGTGTTCCAGTCAGACAACATGGTGGTGTGTTAGTGTTCCAGTCAGACAACATGTTGGTGTGTTAGTGTTCCAGTCAGACAACATGGTGGTGTGTTAGTGTTCCAGTCAGACAACATGGTGGTGTGTTAGTGTTCCAGTCAGACAACATGTTGGTGTGTTAGTGTTCCAGTCAGACAACATGTTGGTTTTTTAGTGTTCCAGTCAGACAACATGTTGGTGTGTTAGTGTTCCAGTCAGACAACATGTTGGTGTGTTAGTGTTCCAGTCAGACAACATGTTGGTGTGTTAGTGTTCCAGTCAGACAACATGGTGGTGTGTTAGTGTTCCAGTCAGACAACATGTTGGTCTGTTAGTGTTCCAGTCAGGTCCAGTCAGACAACATGTTGGTATGTTAGTGTTTCAGTCAGACAACATGTTGGTGTGTTAGTGTTCCAGTCAGACAACATGTTGGTGTGTTAGTGTTCCAGTCAGACAACATGTTGGTGTGTTAGTGTTCCAGTCAGACAACATGGTGGTGTGTTAGTGTTCCAGTCAGACAACATGGTGGTGTGTTAGTGTTCCTGTCAGACAACATGGTGGTGTGTTAGTGTTCCAGTCAGACAACATGTTGGTCTGTTAGTGTTCCAGTCAGGTCCAGTCAGACAACATGTTGGTGTGTTAGTGTTTCAGTCAGACAACATGTTGGTGTGTTAGTGTTCCAGTCAGACAACATGGTGGTGTGTTAGTGTTCCAGTCAGACAACATGGTGGTGTGTTAGTGTTCCAGTCAGACAACATGGTGGTGTGTTAGTGTTCCAGTCAGACAACATGGTGGTGTGTTAGTGTTCCAGTCAGACAACATGTTGGTATGTTAGTGTTCCAGTCAGACAACATGGTGGTGTGTTAGTGTTCCAGTCAGACAACATGTTGGTGTGTTAGTGTTCCAGTCAGACAACATGGTGGTGTGTTAGTGTTCCAGTCAGACAACATGGTGGTGTGTTAGTGTTCCAGTCAGACAACATGTTGGTGTGTTAGTGTTCCAGTCAGACAACATGTTGGTTTTTTAGTGTTCCAGTCAGACAACATGTTGGTGTGTTAGTGTTCCAGTCAGACAACATGTTGGTGTGTTAGTGTTCCAGTCAGGTCCAGTCAGACAACATGTTGGTGTGTTAGTGTTCCAGTCAGACAACATGTTGGTCTGTTAGTGTTCCAGTCAGGTCCAGTCAGACAACATGTTGGTATGTTAGTGTTTCAGTCAGACAACATGTTGGTGTGTTAGTGTTCCAGTCAGACAACATGTTGGTGTGTTAGTGTTCCAGTCAGACAACATGTTGGTGTGTTAGTGTTCCAGTCAGACAACATGTTGGTGTGTTAGTGTTCCAGTCAGACAACATGTTGGTGTGTTAGTGTTCCAGTCAGACAACATGTTGGTCTGTTAGTGTTCCAGTCAGGTCCAGTCAGACAACATGTTGGTGTGTTAGTGTTCCAGTCAGACAACATGTTGGTCTGTTAGTGTTCCAGTCAGGTCCAGTCAGACAACATGTTGGTGTGTTAGTGTTCCAGTCAGACAACATGGTGGTGTGTTCCAGTCAGACAACATGTTGGTGTGTTAGTGTTCCAGTCAGACAACATGTTGGTGTGTTAGTGTTCCAGTCAGACAACATGTTGGTGTGTTAGTGTTCCAGTCAGACAACATGGTGGTGTGTTAGTGTTCCAGTCAGACAACATGTTGGTGTGTTAGTGTAACAGTCAGACAACGTGGTGGTGTGTTAGTGTTCCAGTCAGACAAAATGGTGGTGTGTTAGTGTTCTAGTCAGACAACATGGTGGTGTGTTAGTGTTCCAGTCAGACAACATGTTGGTGTGTTAGTGTTCCAGTCAGGTCCAGTCAGACAACATGTTGGTGTGTTAGTGTTCCAGTCAGACAACATGTTGGTGTGTTAGTGTTCCAGTCAGACAACATGTTGGTGTGTTAGTGTTCCAGTCAGGTCCAGTCAGACAACATGTTGGTGTGTTAGTGTTCCAGTCAGACAACATGTTGGTCTGTTAGTGTTCCAGTCAGGTCCAGTCAGACAACATGTTGGTATGTTAGTGTTTCAGTCAGACAACATGTTGGTGTGTTAGTGTTCCAGTCAGACAACATGTTGGTGTGTTAGTGTTCCAGTCAGACAACATGGTGGTGTGTTAGTGTTCCAGTCAGACAACATGGTGGTGTGTTAGTGTTCCTGTCAGACAACATGGTGGTGTGTTAGTGTTCCAGTCAGACAACATGTTGGTCTGTTAGTGTTCCAGTCAGGTCCAGTCAGACAACATGTTGGTGTGTTAGTGTTTCAGTCAGACAACATGTTGGTGTGTTAGTGTTCCAGTCAGACAACATGGTGGTGTGTTAGTGTTCCAGTCAGACAACATGGTGGTGTGTTAGTGTTCCAGTCAGACAACATGGTGGTGTGTTAGTGTTCCAGTCAGACAACATGGTGGTGTGTTAGTGTTCCAGTCAGACAACATGTTGGTATGTTAGTGTTCCAGTCAGACAACATGGTGGTGTGTTAGTGTTCCAGTCAGACAACATGTTGGTGTGTTAGTGTTCCAGTCAGACAACATGGTGGTGTGTTAGTGTTCCAGTCAGACAACATGGTGGTGTGTTAGTGTTCCAGTCAGACAACATGTTGGTGTGTTAGTGTTCCAGTCAGACAACATGTTGGTTTTTTAGTGTTCCAGTCAGACAACATGTTGGTGTGTTAGTGTTCCAGTCAGACAACATGTTGGTGTGTTAGTGTTCCAGTCAGACAACATGTTGGTGTGTTAGTGTTCCAGTCAGACAACATGGTGGTGTGTTAGTGTTCCAGTCAGACAACATGTTGGTCTGTTAGTGTTCCAGTCAGGTCCAGTCAGACAACATGTTGGTATGTTAGTGTTTCAGTCAGACAACATGTTGGTGTGTTAGTGTTCCAGTCAGACAACATGTTGGTGTGTTAGTGTTCCAGTCAGACAACATGGTGGTGTGTTAGTGTTCCAGTCAGACAACATGGTGGTGTGTTAGTGTTCCTGTCAGACAACATGGTGGTGTGTTAGTGTTCCAGTCAGACAACATGTTGGTCTGTTAGTGTTCCAGTCAGGTCCAGTCAGACAACATGTTGGTGTGTTAGTGTTTCAGTCAGACAACATGTTGGTGTGTTAGTGTTCCAGTCAGACAACATGGTGGTGTGTTAGTGTTCCAGTCAGACAACATGGTGGTGTGTTAGTGTTCCAGTCAGACAACATGGTGGTGTGTTAGTGTTCCAGTCAGACAACATGGTGGTGTGTTAGTGTTCCAGTCAGACAACATGTTGGTATGTTAGTGTTCCAGTCAGACAACATGGTGGTGTGTTAGTGTTCCAGTCAGACAACATGTTGGTGTGTTAGTGTTCCAGTCAGACAACATGGTGGTGTGTTAGTGTTCCAGTCAGACAACATGGTGGTGTGTTAGTGTTCCAGTCAGACAACATGTTGGTGTGTTAGTGTTCCAGTCAGACAACATGTTGGTTTTTTAGTGTTCCAGTCAGACAACATGTTGGTGTGTTAGTGTTCCAGTCAGACAACATGTTGGTGTGTTAGTGTTCCAGTCAGACAACATGTTGGTGTGTTAGTGTTCCAGTCAGACAACATGGTGGTGTGTTAGTGTTCCAGTCAGACAACATGGTGGTGTGTTAGTGTTCCAGTCAGACAACATGTTGGTTTGTTAGTGTTTCAGTCAGACAACATGTTGGTATGTTAGTGTTCCAGTCAGACAACATGTTGGTGTGTTAGTGTTCCAGTCAGACAACATGTTGGTGTGTTAGTGTTCCAGTCAGACAACATGGTGGTGTGTTAGTGTTCCAGTCAGACAACATGGTGGTGTGTTAGTGTTCCAGTCAGACAACATGGTGGTGTGTTAGTGTTCCAGTCAGACAACATGTTGGTTTGTTAGTGTTTCAGTCAGACAACATGTTGGTGTGTTAGTGTTCCAGTCAGACATCATGTTGGTGTGTTAGTGTTCCAGTCAGACAACATGGTGGTGTGTTCCAGTCAGACAACATGTTGGTGTGTTAGTGTTCAAGTCAGACAACATGTTGGTTTGTTAGTGTTTCAGTCAGACAACATGTTGGTGTGTTAGTGTTCCAGTCAGACAACATGTTGGTGTGTTAGTGTTCCAGTCAGACAACATGTTGGTGTGTTAGTGTTCCAGTCAGACAACATGGTGGTGTGTTAGTGTTCCAATCAGACAACATGGTGGTTTGTTAGTGTTCCAGTCAGACAACATGGTGGTGTGTTAATGTTCCAGTCAGACAACACGTTGGTGTGTTAGTGTTCCAGTCAGACAACATGTTGGTGTGTTAGTGTTCCAGTCAGACAACATGTTGGTGTGTTAGTGTTCCAGTCAGACAACATGGTGGTGTGTTCCAGTCAGACAACATGTTGGTGTGTTAGTGTTCCAGTCAGACAACATGTTGGTGTGTTAGTGTTCCAGTCAGACAACATGTTGGTGTGTTAGTGTTCCAGTCAGGTCCAGTCAGACAACATGTTGGTGTGTTAGTGTTCCAGTCAGACAACATGTTGGTCTGTTAGTGTTCCAGTCAGGTCCAGTCAGACAACATGTTGGTATGTTAGTGTTTCAGTCAGACAACATGTTGGTGTGTTAGTGTTCCAGTCAGACAACATGTTGGTGTGTTAGTGTTCCAGTCAGACAACATGTTGGTGTGTTAGTGTTCCAGTCAGACAACATGTTGGTGTGTTAGTGTTCCAGTCAGACAACATGTTGGTGTGTTAGTGTTCCAGTCAGACAACATGTTGGTCTGTTAGTGTTCCAGTCAGGTCCAGTCAGACAACATGTTGGTGTGTTAGTGTTCCAGTCAGACAACATGTTGGTCTGTTAGTGTTCCAGTCAGGTCCAGTCAGACAACATGTTGGTGTGTTAGTGTTCCAGTCAGACAACATGGTGGTGTGTTCCAGTCAGACAACATGTTGGTGTGTTAGTGTTCCAGTCAGACAACATGTTGGTGTGTTAGTGTTCCAGTCAGACAACATGTTGGTGTGTTAGTGTTCCAGTCAGACAACATGGTGGTGTGTTAGTGTTCCAGTCAGACAACATGGTGGTGTGTTAGTGTAACAGTCAGACAACGTGGTGGTGTGTTAGTGTTCCAGTCAGACAACATGGTGGTGTGTTAGTGTTCTAGTCAGACAACATGGTGGTGTGTTAGTGTTCCAGTCAGACAACATGTTGGTGTGTTAGTGTTCCAGTCAGGTCCAGTCAGACAACATGTTGGTGTGTTAGTGTTCCAGTCAGACAACATGTTGGTGTGTTAGTGTTCCAGTCAGACAACATGTTGGTGTGTTAGTGTTCCAGTCAGGTCCAGTCAGACAACATGTTGGTGTGTTAGTGTTCCAGTCAGACAACATGTTGGTCTGTTAGTGTTCCAGTCAGGTCCAGTCAGACAACATGTTGGTATGTTAGTGTTTCAGTCAGACAACATGTTGGTGTGTTAGTGTTCCAGTCAGACAACATGTTGGTGTGTTAGTGTTCCAGTCAGACAACATGGTGGTGTGTTAGTGTTCCAGTCAGACAACATGGTGGTGTGTTAGTGTTCCTGTCAGACAACATGGTGGTGTGTTAGTGTTCCAGTCAGACAACATGTTGGTCTGTTAGTGTTCCAGTCAGGTCCAGTCAGACAACATGTTGGTGTGTTAGTGTTTCAGTCAGACAACATGTTGGTGTGTTAGTGTTCCAGTCAGACAACATGGTGGTGTGTTAGTGTTCCAGTCAGACAACATGGTGGTGTGTTAGTGTTCCAGTCAGACAACATGGTGGTGTGTTAGTGTTCCAGTCAGACAACATGGTGGTGTGTTAGTGTTCCAGTCAGACAACATGTTGGTATGTTAGTGTTCCAGTCAGACAACATGGTGGTGTGTTAGTGTTCCAGTCAGACAACATGTTGGTGTGTTAGTGTTCCAGTCAGACAACATGGTGGTGTGTTAGTGTTCCAGTCAGACAACATGGTGGTGTGTTAGTGTTCCAGTCAGACAACATGTTGGTGTGTTAGTGTTCCAGTCAGACAACATGTTGGTTTTTTAGTGTTCCAGTCAGACAACATGTTGGTGTGTTAGTGTTCCAGTCAGACAACATGTTGGTGTGTTAGTGTTCCAGTCAGACAACATGTTGGTGTGTTAGTGTTCCAGTCAGACAACATGTTGGTTTTTTAGTGTTCCAGTCAGACAACATGTTGGTGTGTTAGTGTTCCAGTCAGACAACATGTTGGTGTGTTAGTGTTCCAGTCAGACAACATGTTGGTGTGTTAGTGTTCCAGTCAGACAACATGGTGGTGTGTTAGTGTTCCAGTCAGACAACATGGTGGTGTGTTAGTGTTCCAGTCAGACAACATGTTGGTTTGTTAGTGTTTCAGTCAGACAACATGTTGGTGTGTTAGTGTTCCAGTCAGACAACATGTTGGTGTGTTAGTGTTCCAGTCAGACAACATGTTGGTGTGTTAGTGTTCCAGTCAGACAACATGGTGGTGTGTTAGTGTTCCAGTCAGACAACATGGTGGTGTGTTAGTGTTCCAGTCAGACAACATGGTGGTGTGTTAGTGTTCCAGTCAGACAACATGTTGGTTTGTTAGTGTTTCAGTCAGACAACATGTTGGTGTGTTAGTGTTCCAGTCAGACAACATGTTGGTGTGTTAGTGTTCCAGTCAGACAACATGGTGGTGTGTTCCAGTCAGACAACATGTTGGTGTGTTAGTGTTCAAGTCAGACAACATGTTGTTTTGTTAGTGTTTCAGTCAGACAACATGTTGGTGTGTTAGTGTTCCAGTCAGACAACATGTTGGTGTGTTAGTGTTCCAGTCAGACAACATGTTGGTGTGTTAGTGTTCCAGTCAGACAACATGGTGGTGTGTTAGTGTTCCAATCAGACAACATGGTGGTTTGTTAGTGTTCCAGTCAGACAACATGGTGGTGTGTTAATGTTCCAGTCAGACAACACGTTGGTGTGTTAGTGTTCCAGTCAGACAACATGTTGGTGTGTTAGTGTTCCAGTCAGACAACATGTTGGTGTGTTAGTGTTCCAGTCAGACAACATGGTGGTGTGTTCCAGTCAGACAACATGTTGGTGTGTTAGTGTTCCAGTCAGACAACATGTTGGTGTGTTAGTGTTCCAGTCAGACAACATGTTGGTGTGTTAGTGTTCCAGTCAGACAACATGGTGGTGTGTTAGTGTTCCAGTCAGACAACATGTTGGTGTGTTAGTGTAACAGTCAGACAACGTGGTGGTGTGTTAGTGTTCCAGTCAGACAACATGGTGGTGTGTTAGTGTTCTAGTCAGACAACATGTTGGTGTGTTAGTGTTCCAGTCAGACAACATGTTGGTGTGTTAGTGTTCCAGTCAGACAACATGTTGGTGTGTTAGTGTTCCAGTCAGACAACATGTTGGTGTGTTAGTGTTCCAGTCAGGTCCAGTCAGACAACATGTTGGTGTGTTAGTGTTCCAGTCAGACAACATGTTGGTGTGTTAGTGTTCCAGTCAGGTCCAGTCAGACAACATGTTGGTGTGTTAGTGTTTCAGTCAGACAACATGTTGGTGTGTTAGTGTTCCAGTCAGACAACATGGTGGTGTGTTAGTGTTCCAGTCAGACAACATGGTGGTGTGTTAGTGTTCCAGTCAGACAACATGGTGGTGTGTTAGTGTTCCTGTCAGACAACATGGTGGTGTGTTAGTGTTCCAGTCAGACAACATGTTGGTGTGTTAGTGTTCCAGTCAGGTCCAGTCAGACAACATGTTGGTGTGTTAGTGTTCCAGTCAGACAACATGTTGGTCTGTTAGTGTTCCAGTCAGGTCCAGTCAGACAACATGTTGGTGTGTTAGTGTTCCAGTCAGACAACATGGTGGTGTGTTCCAGTCAGACAACATGTTGGTGTGTTAGTGTTCCAGTCAGACAACATGTTGGTGTGTTAGTGTTCCAGTCAGACAACATGGTGGTGTGTTAGTGTTCCAGTCAGACACCATGGTAGTGTGTTAGTGTTCCAGTCAGACAACATGTTGGTGTGTTAGTGTTCCAGTGAGACAACATGGTGGTGTGTTAGTGTTCCAGTCAGACAACATGGTGGTGTGTTAGTGTTCCAGTCAGACAACATGGTGGTGTGTTAGTGTTCCAGTCAGACAACATGGTGGTGTGTTAGTGTTCTAGTCAGACAACATGGTGGTGTGTTCCAGTCAGACAACATGTTGGTGTGTTAGTGTTCCAGTCAGACAACATGTTGGTGTGTTAGTGTTCCAGTCAGACAACATGTTGGTGTGTTAGTCTTCCAGTCAGACAACATGGTGGTGTGTTCCAGTCAGACAACATGGTGGTGTGTTAGTGTTCCAGTCAGACAACATGGTGGTGTGTTAGTGTTCTAGTCAGACAACATGGTGGTGTGTTCCAGTCAGACAACATGTTGGTGTGTTAGTGTTCCAGTCAGACAACATGTTGGTGTGTTAGTGTTCCAGTCAGACAACATGTTGGTGTGTTAGTGTTCCAGTCAGACAACATGGTGGTGTGTTCCAGTCAGACAACATCTTGGTGTGTTAGTGTTCCAGTCAGACAACATGTTGGTGTGTTAGTGTTCCAGTCAGACAACATGGTGGTGTGTTAGTGTTCCAGTCAGACAACATGTTGGTGTGTTAGTGTTCCAGTCAGACAACATGTTGGTGTGTTAGTATTCCAGTCAGACAACATGTTGGTGTGTTAGTGTTCCAGTCAGAGAACATGGTGGTGTGTTAGTGTTCCAGTCAGACAACATGGTAGTGTGTTAGTGTTCTAGTCAGACAACATGTTGGTGTGTTAGTGTTCCAGTGAGACAACATGTTGGTGTGTTAGTGTTCCAGTCAGACACCATGGTAGTGTGTTAGTGTTCCAGTCAGACAACATGGTGGTGTGTTAGTGTTCCAGTCAGACACCATGATAGTGTGTTAGTGTTCCAGTCAGACAACATGGTGGTGTGTTCCAGTCAGACAACATGTTGGTGTGTTAGTGTTCCAGTCAGACAACATGTTGGTGTGTTAGTGTTCCAATCAGACAACATGTTGGTATGTTAGTGTTCCAGTCAGACAACATGTTGGTGTGTTAGTGTTCCAGTCAGACAACATGTTGGTGTGTTAGTGTTCCAGTCAGACAACATGTTGGTGTGTTAGTGTTCCAGTCAGACAACATGGTGGTGTGTTAGTGTTCCAATCAGACAACATGGTGGTGTGTTAGTGTTCCAGTCAGACAACATGGTGGTGTGTTAATGTTCCAGTCAGACAACACGTTGGTGTGTTAGTGTTCCAGTCAGACAACATGTTGGTGTGTTAGTGTTCCAGTCAGACAACATGTTGGTGTGTTAGTGTTCCAGTCAGACAACATGGTGGTGTGTTCCAGTCAGACAACATGTTGGTGTGTTAGTGTTCCAGTCAGACAACATGTTGGTGTGTTAGTGTTCCAGTCAGACAACATGTTGGTGTGTTAGTGTTCCAGTCAGATAACATGGTGGTGTGTTAGTGTTCCAGTCAGACAACATGTTGGTGTGTTAGTGTAACAGTCAGACAACGTGGTGGTGTGTTAGTGTAACAGTCAGACAACGTGGTGGTGTGTTAGTGTTCCAGTCAGACAACATGGTGGTGTGTTAGTGTTCTAGTCAGACAACATGGTGGTGTGTTAGTGTTCCACTCAGACAACATTTTGGTGTGTTAGTGTTCCACTCAGACAACATGTTGGTGTGTTAGTGTTCCAGTCAGACAACATGTTGGTGTGTTAGTGTTCCAGTCAGACAACATGTTGGTGTGTTAGTGTTCCAGTCAGGTCCAGTCAGACAACATGTTGGTGTGTTAGTGTTCCAGTCAGACAACATGTTGGTCTGTTAGTGTTCCAGTCAGGTCCAGTCAGACAACATGTTGGTGTGTTAGTGTTTCAGTCAGACAACATGTTGGTGTGTTAGTGTTCCAGTCAGACAACATGGTGGTGTGTTAGTGTTCCAGTCAGACAACATGGTGGTGTGTTAGTGTTCCAGTCAGACAACATGGTGGTGTGTTAGTGTTCCTGTCAGACAACATGGTGGTGTGTTAGTGTTCCAGTCAGACAACATGTTGGTGTGTTAGTGTTCCAGTCAGACAACATGTTGGTCTGTTAGTGTTCCAGTCAGGTCCAGTCAGACAACATGTTGGTGTGTTAGTGTTCCAGTCAGACAACATGTTGGTCTGTTAGTGTTCCAGTCAGGTCCAGTCAGACAACATGTTGGTGTGTTAGTGTTCCAGTCAGACAACATGGTGGTGTGTTCCAGTCAGACAACATGTTGGTGTGTTAGTGTTCCAGTCAGACAACATGTTGGTGTGTTAGTGTTCCAGTCAGACAACATGTCGGTGTGTTAGTGTTCCAGTCAGACAACATGGTGGTGTGTTAGTGTTCCAGTCAGACAACATGTTGGTGTGTTAGTGTAACAGTCAGACAACGTGGTGGTGTGTTAGTGTTCCAGTCAGACAACATGGTGGTGTGTTAGTGTTCTAGTCAGACAACATGGTGGTGTGTTAGTGTTCCACTCAGACAACATGTTGGTGTGTTAGTGTTCCACTCAGACAACATGTTGGTGTGTTAGTGTTCCAGTCAGACAACATGTTGGTGTGTTAGTGTTCCAGTCAGGTCCAGTCAGACAACATGTTGGTGTGTTAGTGTTCCAGTCAGACAACATGTTGGTCTGTTAGTGTTCCAGTCAGGTCCAGTCAGACAACATGTTGGTGTGTTAGTGTTTCAGTCAGACAACATGTTGGTGTGTTAGTGTTCCAGTCAGACAACATGGTGGTGTGTTAGTGTTCCAGTCAGACAACATGGTGGTGTGTTAGTGTTCCAGTCAGACAACATGGTGGTGTGTTAGTGTTCCTGTCAGACAACATGGTGGTGTGTTAGTGTTCCAGTCAGACAACATGTTGGTGTGTTAGTGTTCCAGTCAGACAACATGTTGGTCTGTTAGTGTTCCAGTCAGGTCCAGTCAGACAACATGTTGGTGTGTTAGTGTTCCAGTCAGACAACATGTTGGTCTGTTAGTGTTCCAGTCAGGTCCAGTCAGACAACATGTTGGTGTGTTAGTGTTCCAGTCAGACAACATGGTGGTGTGTTCCAGTCAGACAACATGTTGGTGTGTTAGTGTTCCAGTCAGACAACATGTTGGTGTGTTAGTGTTCCAGTCAGACAACATGTCGGTGTGTTAGTGTAACAGTCAGACAACGTGGTGGTGTGTTAGTGTTCCAGTCAGACAACATGGTGGTGTGTTAGTGTTCTAGTCAGACAACATGGTGGTGTGTTAGTGTTCCACTCAGACATGTTGGTGTGTTAGTGTTCCAGTCAGACAACATGTTGGTGTGTTAGTGTTCCAGTCAGACAACATGTTGGTGTGTTAGTGTTCCAGTCAGGTCCAGTCAGACAACATGTTGGTGTGTTAGTGTTCCAGTCAGACAACATGTTGGTCTGTTAGTGTTCCAGTCAGGTCCAGTCAGACAACATGTTGGTATGTTAGTGTTTCAGTCAGACAACATGTTGGTGTGTTAGTGTTCCAGTCAGACAACATGTTGGTGTGTTAGTGTTCCAGTCAGACAACATGTTGGTGTGTTAGTGTTCCAGTCAGACAACATGGTGGTGTGTTCCAGTCAGACAACATGTTGGTGTGTTAGTGTTCCAGTCAGACAACATGTTGGTGTGTTAGTGTTCCAGTCAGACAACATGTTGGTGTGTTAGTGTTCCAGTCAGACAACATGGTGGTGTGTTAGTGTTCCAGTCAGACAACATGTTGGTGTGTTAGTGTAACAGTCAGACAACGTGGTGGTGTGTTAGTGTTCCAGTCAGACAACATGGTGGTGTGTTAGTGTTCCAGTCAGACAACATGGTGGTGTGTTAGTGTTCCAGTCAGCCAACATGGTGGTGTGTTAGTGTTCCAGTCAGACAACATGGTGGTGTGTTAGTGTTCCAGTCAGACAACATGTTGGTTTGTTAGTGTTTCAGTCAGACAACATGTTGGTGTGTTAGTGTTCCAGTCAGACAACATGTTGGTGTGTTAGTGTTCCAGTCAGACAACATGGTGGTGTGTTCCAGTCAGACAACATGTTGGTGTGTTAGTGTTCAAGTCAGACAACATGTTGGTTTGTTAGTGTTTCAGTCAGACAACATGTTGGTGTGTTAGTGTTCCAGTCAGACAACATGTTGGTGTGTTAGTGTTCCAGTCAGACAACATGTTGGTGTGTTAGTGTTCCAGTCAGACAACATGGTGGTGTGTTAGTGTTCCAATCAGACAACATGGTGGTTTGTTAGTGTTCCAGTCAGACAACATGGTGGTGTGTTAATGTTCCAGTCAGACAACACGTTGGTGTGTTAGTGTTCCAGTCAGACAACATGTTGGTGTGTTAGTGTTCCAGTCAGACAACATGTTGGTGTTTTAGTGTTCCAGTCAGACAACATGGTGGTGTGTTCCAGTCAGACAACATGTTGGTGTGTTAGTGTTCCAGTCAGACAACATGTTGGTGTGTTAGTGTTCCAGTCAGACAACATGTTGGTGTGTTAGTGTTCCAGTCAGGTCCAGTCAGACAACATGTTGGTGTGTTAGTGTTCCAGTCAGACAACATGTTGGTCTGTTAGTGTTCCAGTCAGGTCCAGTCAGACAACATGTTGGTATGTTAGTGTTTCAGTCAGACAACATGTTGGTGTGTTAGAGTTCCAGTCAGACAACATGTTGGTGTGTTAGTGTTCCAGTCAGACAACATGTTGGTGTGTTAGTGTTCCAGTCAGACAACATGTTGGTGTGTTAGTGTTCCAGTCAGACAACATGTTGGTGTGTTAGTGTTCCAGTCAGACAACATGTTGGTCTGTTAGTGTTCCAGTCAGGTCCAGTCAGACAACATGTTGGTGTGTTAGTGTTCCAGTCAGACAACATGTTGGTCTGTTAGTGTTCCAGTCAGGTCCAGTCAGACAACATGTTGGTGTGTTAGTGTTCCAGTCAGACAACATGGTGGTGTGTTCCAGTCAGACAACATGTTGGTGTGTTAGTGTTCCAGTCAGACAACATGTTGGTGTGTTAGTGTTCCAGTCAGACAACATGTTGGTGTGTTAGTGTTCCAGTCAGACAACATGGTGGTGTGTTAGTGTTCCAGTCAGACAACATGGTGGTGTGTTAGTGTAACAGTCAGACAACGTGGTGGTGTGTTAGTGTTCCAGTCAGACAACATGGTGGTGTGTTAGTGTTCTAGTCAGACAACATGGTGGTGTGTTAGTGTTCCAGTCAGACAACATGTTGGTGTGTTAGTGTTCCAGTCAGGTCCAGTCAGACAACATGTTGGTGTGTTAGTGTTCCAGTCAGACAACATGTTGGTGTGTTAGTGTTCCAGTCAGACAACATGTTGGTGTGTTAGTGTTCCAGTCAGGTCCAGTCAGACAACATGTTGGTGTGTTAGTGTTCCAGTCAGACAACATGTTGGTCTGTTAGTGTTCCAGTCAGGTCCAGTCAGACAACATGTTGGTATGTTAGTGTTTCAGTCAGACAACATGTTGGTGTGTTAGTGTTCCAGTCAGACAACATGTTGGTGTGTTAGTGTTCCAGTCAGACAACATGGTGGTGTGTTAGTGTTCCAGTCAGACAACATGGTGGTGTGTTAGTGTTCCTGTCAGACAACATGGTGGTGTGTTAGTGTTCCAGTCAGACAACATGTTGGTCTGTTAGTGTTCCAGTCAGGTCCAGTCAGACAACATGTTGGTGTGTTAGTGTTTCAGTCAGACAACATGTTGGTGTGTTAGTGTTCCAGTCAGACAACATGGTGGTGTGTTAGTGTTCCAGTCAGACAACATGGTGGTGTGTTAGTGTTCCAGTCAGACAACATGGTGGTGTGTTAGTGTTCCAGTCAGACAACATGGTGGTGTGTTAGTGTTCCAGTCAGACAACATGTTGGTATGTTAGTGTTCCAGTCAGACAACATGGTGGTGTGTTAGTGTTCCAGTCAGACAACATGTTGGTGTGTTAGTGTTCCAGTCAGACAACATGGTGGTGTGTTAGTGTTCCAGTCAGACAACATGGTGGTGTGTTAGTGTTCCAGTCAGACAACATGTTGGTGTGTTAGTGTTCCAGTCAGACAACATGTTGGTTTTTTAGTGTTCCAGTCAGACAACATGTTGGTGTGTTAGTGTTCCAGTCAGACAACATGTTGGTGTGTTAGTGTTCCAGTCAGACAACATGTTGGTGTGTTAGTGTTCCAGTCAGACAACATGTTGGTTTTTTAGTGTTCCAGTCAGACAACATGTTGGTGTGTTAGTGTTCCAGTCAGACAACATGTTGGTGTGTTAGTGTTCCAGTCAGACAACATGTTGGTGTGTTAGTGTTCCAGTCAGACAACATGGTGGTGTGTTAGTGTTCCAGTCAGACAACATGGTGGTGTGTTAGTGTTCCAGTCAGACAACATGTTGGTTTGTTAGTGTTTCAGTCAGACAACATGTTGGTGTGTTAGTGTTCCAGTCAGACAACATGTTGGTGTGTTAGTGTTCCAGTCAGACAACATGTTGGTGTGTTAGTGTTCCAGTCAGACAACATGGTGGTGTGTTAGTGTTCCAGTCAGACAACATGGTGGTGTGTTAGTGTTCCAGTCAGACAACATGGTGGTGTGTTAGTGTTCCAGTCAGACAACATGTTGGTTTGTTAGTGTTTCAGTCAGACAACATGGTGGTGTGTTCCAGTCAGACAACATGTTGGTGTGTTAGTGTTCAAGTCAGACAACATGTTGGTTTGTTAGTGTTTCAGTCAGACAACATGTTGGTGTGTTAGTGTTCCAGTCAGACAACATGTTGGTGTGTTAGTGTTCCAGTCAGACAACATGTTGGTGTGTTAGTGTTCCAGTCAGACAACATGGTGGTGTGTTAGTGTTCCAATCAGACAACATGGTGGTTTGTTAGTGTTCCAGTCAGACAACATGGTGGTGTGTTAATGTTCCAGTCAGACAACACGTTGGTGTGTTAGTGTTCCAGTCAGACAACATGTTGGTGTGTTAGTGTTCCAGTCAGACAACATGTTGGTGTGTTAGTGTTCCAGTCAGACAACATGGTGGTGTGTTCCAGTCAGACAACATGTTGGTGTGTTAGTGTTCCAGTCAGACAACATGTTGGTGTGTTAGTGTTCCAGTCAGACAACATGTTGGTGTGTTAGTGTTCCAGTCAGACAACATGGTGGTGTGTTAGTGTTCCAGTCAGACAACATGTTGGTGTGTTAGTGTAACAGTCAGACAACGTGGTGGTGTGTTAGTGTTCCAGTCAGACAACATGGTGGTGTGTTAGTGTTCTAGTCAGACAACATGTTGGTGTGTTAGTGTTCCAGTCAGACAACATGTTGGTGTGTTAGTGTTCCAGTCAGACAACATGTTGGTGTGTTAGTGTTCCAGTCAGACAACATGTTGGTGTGTTAGTGTTCCAGTCAGGTCCAGTCAGACAACATGTTGGTGTGTTAGTGTTCCAGTCAGACAACATGTTGGTGTGTTAGTGTTCCAGTCAGGTCCAGTCAGACAACATGTTGGTGTGTTAGTGTTTCAGTCAGACAACATGTTGGTGTGTTAGTGTTCCAGTCAGACAACATGGTGGTGTGTTAGTGTTCCAGTCAGACAACATGGTGGTGTGTTAGTGTTCCAGTCAGACAACATGGTGGTGTGTTAGTGTTCCTGTCAGACAACATGGTGGTGTGTTAGTGTTCCAGTCAGACAACATGTTGGTGTGTTAGTGTTCCAGTCAGGTCCAGTCAGACAACATGTTGGTGTGTTAGTGTTCCAGTCAGACAACATGTTGGTCTGTTAGTGTTCCAGTCAGGTCCAGTCAGACAACATGTTGGTGTGTTAGTGTTCCAGTCAGACAACATGGTGGTGTGTTCCAGTCAGACAACATGTTGGTGTGTTAGTGTTCCAGTCAGACAACATGTTGGTGTGTTAGTGTTCCAGTCAGACAACATGGTGGTGTGTTAGTGTTCCAGTCAGACACCATGGTAGTGTGTTAGTGTTCCAGTCAGACAACATGTTGGTGTGTTAGTGTTCCAGTGAGACAACATGGTGGTGTGTTAGTGTTCCAGTCAGACAACATGGTGGTGTGTTAGTGTTCCAGTCAGACAACATGGTGGTGTGTTAGTGTTCCAGTCAGACAACATGGTGGTGTGTTAGTGTTCTAGTCAGACAACATGGTGGTGTGTTCCAGTCAGACAACATGTTGGTGTGTTAGTGTTCCAGTCAGACAACATGTTGGTGTGTTAGTGTTCCAGTCAGACAACATGTTGGTGTGTTAGTCTTCCAGTCAGACAACATGGTGGTGTGTTCCAGTCAGACAACATGGTGGTGTGTTAGTGTTCCAGTCAGACAACATGGTGGTGTGTTAGTGTTCTAGTCAGACAACATGGTGGTGTGTTCCAGTCAGACAACATGTTGGTGTGTTAGTGTTCCAGTCAGACAACATGTTGGTGTGTTAGTGTTCCAGTCAGACAACATGTTGGTGTGTTAGTGTTCCAGTCAGACAACATGGTGGTGTGTTCCAGTCAGACAACATCTTGGTGTGTTAGTGTTCCAGTCAGACTACATGTTGGTGTGTTAGTGTTCCAGTCAGACAACATGGTGGTGTGTTAGTGTTCCAGTCAGACAACATGTTGGTGTGTTAGTGTTCCAGTCAGACAACATGTTGGTGTGTTAGTATTCCAGTCAGACAACATGTTGGTGTGTTAGTGTTCCAGTCAGAGAACATGGTGGTGTGTTAGTGTTCCAGTCAGACAACATGGTAGTGTGTTAGTGTTCTAGTCAGACAACATGTTGGTGTGTTAGTGTTCCAGTGAGACAACATGTTGGTGTGTTAGTGTTCCAGTCAGACACCATGGTAGTGTGTTAGTGTTCCAGTCAGACAACATGGTGGTGTGTTAGTGTTCCAGTCAGACACCATGATAGTATGTTAGTGTTCCAGTCAGACAACATGGTGGTGTGTTCCAGTCAGACAACATGTTGGTGTGTTAGTGTTCCAGTCAGACAACATGTTGGTGTGTTAGTGTTCCAATCAGACAACATGTTGGTATGTTAGTGTTCCAGTCAGACAACATGTTGGTGTGTTAGTGTTCCAGTCAGACAACATGTTGGTGTGTTAGTGTTCCAGTCAGACAACATGTTGGTGTGTTAGTGTTCCAGTCAGACAACATGGTGGTGTGTTAGTGTTCCAATCAGACAACATGGTGGTGTGTTAGTGTTCCAGTCAGACAACATGGTGGTGTGTTAATGTTCCAGTCAGACAACACGTTGGTGTGTTAGTGTTCCAGTCAGACAACATGTTGGTGTGTTAGTGTTCCAGTCAGACAACATGTTGGTGTGTTAGTCTTCCAGTCAGACAACATGGTGGTGTGTTCCAGTCAGACAACATGGTGGTGTGTTAGTGTTCCAGTCAGACAACATGGTGGTGTGTTAGTGTTCTAGTCAGACAACATGGTGGTGTGTTCCAGTCAGACAACATGTTGGTGTGTTAGTGTTCCAGTCAGACAACATGTTGGTGTGTTAGTGTTCCAGTCAGACAACATGTTGGTGTGTTAGTGTTCCAGTCAGACAACATGGTGGTGTGTTCCAGTCAGACAACATCTTGGTGTGTTAGTGTTCCAGTCAGACTACATGTTGGTGTGTTAGTGTTCCAGTCAGACAACATGGTGGTGTGTTAGTGTTCCAGTCAGACAACATGTTGGTGTGTTAGTGTTCCAGTCAGACAACATGTTGGTGTGTTAGTATTCCAGTCAGACAACATGTTGGTGTGTTAGTGTTCCAGTCAGAGAACATGGTGGTGTGTTAGTGTTCCAGTCAGACAACATGGTAGTGTGTTAGTGTTCTAGTCAGACAACATGTTGGTGTGTTAGTGTTCCAGTGAGACAACATGTTGGTGTGTTAGTGTTCCAGTCAGACACCATGGTAGTGTGTTAGTGTTCCAGTCAGACAACATGGTGGTGTGTTAGTGTTCCAGTCAGACACCATGATAGTATGTTAGTGTTCCAGTCAGACAACATGGTGGTGTGTTCCAGTCAGACAACATGTTGGTGTGTTAGTGTTCCAGTCAGACAACATGTTGGTGTGTTAGTGTTCCAATCAGACAACATGTTGGTATGTTAGTGTTCCAGTCAGACAACATGTTGGTGTGTTAGTGTTCCAGTCAGACAACATGTTGGTGTGTTAGTGTTCCAGTCAGACAACATGTTGGTGTGTTAGTGTTCCAGTCAGACAACATGGTGGTGTGTTAGTGTTCCAATCAGACAACATGGTGGTGTGTTAGTGTTCCAGTCAGACAACATGGTGGTGTGTTAATGTTCCAGTCAGACAACACGTTGGTGTGTTAGTGTTCCAGTCAGACAACATGTTGGTGTGTTAGTGTTCCAGTCAGACAACATGTTGGTGTGTTAGTGTTCCAGTCAGACAACATGGTGGTGTGTTCCAGTCAGACAACATGTTGGTGTGTTAGTGTTCCAGTCAGACAACATGTTGGTGTGTTAGTGTTCCAGTCAGACAACATGTTGGTGTGTTAGTGTTCCAGTCAGATAACATGGTGGTGTGTTAGTGTTCCAGTCAGACAACATGTTGGTGTGTTAGTGTAACAGTCAGACAACGTGGTGGTGTGTTAGTGTAACAGTCAGACAACGTGGTGGTGTGTTAGTGTTCCAGTCAGACAACATGGTGGTGTGTTAGTGTTCTAGTCAGACAACATGGTGGTGTGTTAGTGTTCCACTCAGACAACATTTTGGTGTGTTAGTGTTCCACTCAGACAACATGTTGGTGTGTTAGTGTTCCAGTCAGACAACATGTTGGTGTGTTAGTGTTCCAGTCAGACAACATGTTGGTGTGTTAGTGTTCCAGTCAGGTCCAGTCAGACAACATGTTGGTGTGTTAGTGTTCCAGTCAGACAACATGTTGGTCTGTTAGTGTTCCAGTCAGGTCCAGTCAGACAACATGTTGGTGTGTTAGTGTTTCAGTCAGACAACATGTTGGTGTGTTAGTGTTCCAGTCAGACAACATGGTGGTGTGTTAGTGTTCCAGTCAGACAACATGGTGGTGTGTTAGTGTTCCAGTCAGACAACATGGTGGTGTGTTAGTGTTCCTGTCAGACAACATGGTGGTGTGTTAGTGTTCCAGTCAGACAACATGTTGGTGTGTTAGTGTTCCAGTCAGACAACATGTTGGTCTGTTAGTGTTCCAGTCAGGTCCAGTCAGACAACATGTTGGTGTGTTAGTGTTCCAGTCAGACAACATGTTGGTCTGTTAGTGTTCCAGTCAGGTCCAGTCAGACAACATGTTGGTGTGTTAGTGTTCCAGTCAGACAACATGGTGGTGTGTTCCAGTCAGACAACATGTTGGTGTGTTAGTGTTCCAGTCAGACAACATGTTGGTGTGTTAGTGTTCCAGTCAGACAACATGTCGGTGTGTTAGTGTTCCAGTCAGACAACATGGTGGTGTGTTAGTGTTCCAGTCAGACAACATGTTGGTGTGTTAGTGTAACAGTCAGACAACGTGGTGGTGTGTTAGTGTTCCAGTCAGACAACATGGTGGTGTGTTAGTGTTCTAGTCAGACAACATGGTGGTGTGTTAGTGTTCCACTCAGACAACATGTTGGTGTGTTAGTGTTCCAGTCAGACAACATGTTGGTGTGTTAGTGTTCCAGTCAGACAACATGTTGGTGTGTTAGTGTTCCAGTCAGGTCCAGTCAGACAACATGTTGGTGTGTTAGTGTTCCAGTCAGACAACATGTTGGTCTGTTAGTGTTCCAGTCAGGTCCAGTCAGACAACATGTTGGTGTGTTAGTGTTTCAGTCAGACAACATGTTGGTGTGTTAGTGTTCCAGTCAGACAACATGGTGGTGTGTTAGTGTTCCAGTCAGACAACATGGTGGTGTGTTAGTGTTCCAGTCAGACAACATGGTGGTGTGTTAGTGTTCCTGTCAGACAACATGGTGGTGTGTTAGTGTTCCAGTCAGACAACATGTTGGTGTGTTAGTGTTCCAGTCAGACAACATGTTGGTCTGTTAGTGTTCCAGTCAGGTCCAGTCAGACAACATGTTGGTGTGTTAGTGTTCCAGTCAGACAACATGTTGGTCTGTTAGTGTTCCAGTCAGGTCCAGTCAGACAACATGTTGGTGTGTTAGTGTTCCAGTCAGACAACATGGTGGTGTGTTCCAGTCAGACAACATGTTGGTGTGTTAGTGTTCCAGTCAGACAACATGTTGGTGTGTTAGTGTTCCAGTCAGACAACATGTCGGTGTGTTAGTGTAACAGTCAGACAACGTGGTGGTGTGTTAGTGTTCCAGTCAGACAACATGGTGGTGTGTTAGTGTTCTAGTCAGACAACATGGTGGTGTGTTAGTGTTCCACTCAGACATGTTGGTGTGTTAGTGTTCCAGTCAGACAACATGTTGGTGTGTTAGTGTTCCAGTCAGACAACATGTTGGTGTGTTAGTGTTCCAGTCAGGTCCAGTCAGACAACATGTTGGTGTGTTAGTGTTCCAGTCAGACAACATGTTGGTCTGTTAGTGTTCCAGTCAGGTCCAGTCAGACAACATGTTGGTATGTTAGTGTTTCAGTCAGACAACATGTTGGTGTGTTAGTGTTCCAGTCAGACAACATGTTGGTGTGTTAGTGTTCCAGTCAGACAACATGGTGGTGTGTTAGTGTTCCAGTCAGACAACATGGTGGTGTGTTAGTGTTCCTGTCAGACAACATGGTGGTGTGTTAGTGTTCCAGTCAGACAACATGTTGGTCTGTTAGTGTTCCAGTCAGGTCCAGTCAGACAACATGTTGGTGTGTTAGTGTTTCAGTCAGACAACATGTTGGTGTGTTAGTGTTCCAGTCAGACAACATGGTGGTGTGTTAGTGTTCCAGTCAGACAACATGGTGGTGTGTTAGTGTTCCAGTCAGACAACATGGTGGTGTGTTAGTGTTCCAGTCAGACAACATGGTGGTGTGTTAGTGTTCCAGTCAGACAACATGTTGGTATGTTAGTGTTCCAGTCAGACAACATGGTGGTGTGTTAGTGTTCCAGTCAGACAACATGTTGGTGTGTTAGTGTTCCAGTCAGACAACATGGTGGTGTGTTAGTGTTCCAGTCAGACAACATGGTGGTGTGTTAGTGTTCCAGTCAGACAACATGTTGGTGTGTTAGTGTTCCAGTCAGACAACATGTTGGTTTTTTAGTGTTCCAGTCAGACAACATGTTGGTGTGTTAGTGTTCCAGTCAGACAACATGTTGGTGTGTTAGTGTTCCAGTCAGACAACATGTTGGTGTGTTAGTGTTCCAGTCAGACAACATGTTGGTTTTTTAGTGTTCCAGTCAGACAACATGTTGGTGTGTTAGTGTTCCAGTCAGACAACATGTTGGTGTGTTAGTGTTCCAGTCAGACAACATGTTGGTGTGTTAGTGTTCCAGTCAGACAACATGGTGGTGTGTTAGTGTTCCAGTCAGACAACATGGTGGTGTGTTAGTGTTCCAGTCAGACAACATGTTGGTTTGTTAGTGTTTCAGTCAGACAACATGTTGGTGTGTTAGTGTTCCAGTCAGACAACATGTTGGTGTGTTAGTGTTCCAGTCAGACAACATGTTGGTGTGTTAGTGTTCCAGTCAGACAACATGGTGGTGTGTTAGTGTTCCAGTCAGACAACATGGTGGTGTGTTAGTGTTCCAGTCAGACAACATGGTGGTGTGTTAGTGTTCCAGTCAGACAACATGTTGGTTTGTTAGTGTTTCAGTCAGACAACATGTTGGTGTGTTAGTGTTCCAGTCAGACAACATGTTGGTGTGTTAGTGTTCCAGTCAGACAACATGGTGGTGTGTTCCAGTCAGACAACATGTTGGTGTGTTAGTGTTCAAGTCAGACAACATGTTGGTTTGTTAGTGTTTCAGTCAGACAACATGTTGGTGTGTTAGTGTTCCAGTCAGACAACATGTTGGTGTGTTAGTGTTCCAGTCAGACAACATGTTGGTGTGTTAGTGTTCCAGTCAGACAACATGGTGGTGTGTTAGTGTTCCAATCAGACAACATGGTGGTTTGTTAGTGTTCCAGTCAGACAACATGGTGGTGTGTTAATGTTCCAGTCAGACAACACGTTGGTGTGTTAGTGTTCCAGTCAGACAACATGTTGGTGTGTTAGTGTTCCAGTCAGACAACATGTTGGTGTGTTAGTGTTCCAGTCAGACAACATGGTGGTGTGTTCCAGTCAGACAACATGTTGGTGTGTTAGTGTTCCAGTCAGACAACATGTTGGTGTGTTAGTGTTCCAGTCAGACAACATGTTGGTGTGTTAGTGTTCCAGTCAGACAACATGGTGGTGTGTTAGTGTTCCAGTCAGACAACATGTTGGTGTGTTAGTGTAACAGTCAGACAACGTGGTGGTGTGTTAGTGTTCCAGTCAGACAACATGGTGGTGTGTTAGTGTTCTAGTCAGACAACATGTTGGTGTGTTAGTGTTCCAGTCAGACAACATGTTGGTGTGTTAGTGTTCCAGTCAGACAACATGTTGGTGTGTTAGTGTTCCAGTCAGACAACATGTTGGTGTGTTAGTGTTCCAGTCAGGTCCAGTCAGACAACATGTTGGTGTGTTAGTGTTCCAGTCAGACAACATGTTGGTGTGTTAGTGTTCCAGTCAGGTCCAGTCAGACAACATGTTGGTGTGTTAGTGTTTCAGTCAGACAACATGTTGGTGTGTTAGTGTTCCAGTCAGACAACATGGTGGTGTGTTAGTGTTCCAGTCAGACAACATGGTGGTGTGTTAGTGTTCCAGTCAGACAACATGGTGGTGTGTTAGTGTTCCTGTCAGACAACATGGTGGTGTGTTAGTGTTCCAGTCAGACAACATGTTGGTGTGTTAGTGTTCCAGTCAGGTCCAGTCAGACAACATGTTGGTGTGTTAGTGTTCCAGTCAGACAACATGTTGGTCTGTTAGTGTTCCAGTCAGGTCCAGTCAGACAACATGTTGGTGTGTTAGTGTTCCAGTCAGACAACATGGTGGTGTGTTCCAGTCAGACAACATGTTGGTGTGTTAGTGTTCCAGTCAGACAACATGTTGGTGTGTTAGTGTTCCAGTCAGACAACATGGTGGTGTGTTAGTGTTCCAGTCAGACACCATGGTAGTGTGTTAGTGTTCCAGTCAGACAACATGTTGGTGTGTTAGTGTTCCAGTGAGACAACATGGTGGTGTGTTAGTGTTCCAGTCAGACAACATGGTGGTGTGTTAGTGTTCCAGTCAGACAACATGGTGGTGTGTTAGTGTTCCAGTCAGACAACATGGTGGTGTGTTAGTGTTCTAGTCAGACAACATGGTGGTGTGTTCCAGTCAGACAACATGTTGGTGTGTTAGTGTTCCAGTCAGACAACATGTTGGTGTGTTAGTGTTCCAGTCAGACAACATGTTGGTGTGTTAGTCTTCCAGTCAGACAACATGGTGGTGTGTTCCAGTCAGACAACATGGTGGTGTGTTAGTGTTCCAGTCAGACAACATGGTGGTGTGTTAGTGTTCTAGTCAGACAACATGGTGGTGTGTTCCAGTCAGACAACATGTTGGTGTGTTAGTGTTCCAGTCAGACAACATGTTGGTGTGTTAGTGTTCCAGTCAGACAACATGTTGGTGTGTTAGTGTTCCAGTCAGACAACATGGTGGTGTGTTCCAGTCAGACAACATGTTGGTGTGTTAGTGTTCCAGTCAGACAACATGTTGGTGTGTTAGTGTTCCAGTCAGACAACATGGTGGTGTGTTAGTGTTCCAGTCAGACAACATGTTGGTGTGTTAGTGTTCCAGTCAGACAACATGTTGGTGTGTTAGTATTCCAGTCAGACAACATGTTGGTGTGTTAGTGTTCCAGTCAGAGAACATGGTGGTGTGTTAGTGTTCCAGTCAGACAACATGGTAGTGTGTTAGTGTTCTAGTCAGACAACATGTTGGTGTGTTAGTGTTCCAGTGAGACAACATGTTGGTGTGTTAGTGTTCCAGTCAGACACCATGGTAGTGTGTTAGTGTTCCAGTCAGACAACATGGTGGTGTGTTAGTGTTCCAGTCAGACACCATGATAGTGTGTTAGTGTTCCAGTCAGACAACATGGTGGTGTGTTCCAGTCAGACAACATGTTGGTGTGTTAGTGTTCCAGTCAGACAACATGTTGGTGTGTTAGTGTTCCAATCAGACAACATGTTGGTATGTTAGTGTTCCAGTCAGACAACATGTTGGTGTGTTAGTGTTCCAGTCAGACAACATGTTGGTGTGTTAGTGTTCCAGTCAGACAACATGTTGGTGTGTTAGTGTTCCAGTCAGACAACATGGTGGTGTGTTAGTGTTCCAATCAGACAACATGGTGGTGTGTTAGTGTTCCAGTCAGACAACATGGTGGTGTGTTAATGTTCCAGTCAGACAACACGTTGGTGTGTTAGTGTTCCAGTCAGACAACATGTTGGTGTGTTAGTGTTCCAGTCAGACAACATGTTGGTGTGTTAGTGTTCCAGTCAGACAACATGGTGGTGTGTTCCAGTCAGACAACATGTTGGTGTGTTAGTGTTCCAGTCAGACAACATGTTGGTGTGTTAGTGTTCCAGTCAGACAACATGTTGGTGTGTTAGTGTTCCAGTCAGATAACATGGTGGTGTGTTAGTGTTCCAGTCAGACAACATGTTGGTGTGTTAGTGTAACAGTCAGACAACGTGGTGGTGTGTTAGTGTAACAGTCAGACAACGTGGTGGTGTGTTAGTGTTCCAGTCAGACAACATGGTGGTGTGTTAGTGTTCTAGTCAGACAACATGGTGGTGTGTTAGTGTTCCACTCAGACAACATTTTGGTGTGTTAGTGTTCCACTCAGACAACATGTTGGTGTGTTAGTGTTCCAGTCAGACAACATGTTGGTGTGTTAGTGTTCCAGTCAGACAACATGTTGGTGTGTTAGTGTTCCAGTCAGGTCCAGTCAGACAACATGTTGGTGTGTTAGTGTTCCAGTCAGACAACATGTTGGTCTGTTAGTGTTCCAGTCAGGTCCAGTCAGACAACATGTTGGTGTGTTAGTGTTTCAGTCAGACAACATGTTGGTGTGTTAGTGTTCCAGTCAGACAACATGGTGGTGTGTTAGTGTTCCAGTCAGACAACATGGTGGTGTGTTAGTGTTCCAGTCAGACAACATGGTGGTGTGTTAGTGTTCCTGTCAGACAACATGGTGGTGTGTTAGTGTTCCAGTCAGACAACATGTTGGTGTGTTAGTGTTCCAGTCAGACAACATGTTGGTCTGTTAGTGTTCCAGTCAGGTCCAGTCAGACAACATGTTGGTGTGTTAGTGTTCCAGTCAGACAACATGTTGGTCTGTTAGTGTTCCAGTCAGGTCCAGTCAGACAACATGTTGGTGTGTTAGTGTTCCAGTCAGACAACATGGTGGTGTGTTCCAGTCAGACAACATGTTGGTGTGTTAGTGTTCCAGTCAGACAACATGTTGGTGTGTTAGTGTTCCAGTCAGACAACATGTCGGTGTGTTAGTGTTCCAGTCAGACAACATGGTGGTGTGTTAGTGTTCCAGTCAGACAACATGTTGGTGTGTTAGTGTAACAGTCAGACAACGTGGTGGTGTGTTAGTGTTCCAGTCAGACAACATGGTGGTGTGTTAGTGTTCTAGTCAGACAACATGGTGGTGTGTTAGTGTTCCACTCAGACAACATGTTGGTGTGTTAGTGTTCCAGTCAGACAACATGTTGGTGTGTTAGTGTTCCAGTCAGACAACATGTTGGTGTGTTAGTGTTCCAGTCAGGTCCAGTCAGACAACATGTTGGTGTGTTAGTGTTCCAGTCAGACAACATGTTGGTCTGTTAGTGTTCCAGTCAGGTCCAGTCAGACAACATGTTGGTGTGTTAGTGTTTCAGTCAGACAACATGTTGGTGTGTTAGTGTTCCAGTCAGACAACATGGTGGTGTGTTAGTGTTCCAGTCAGACAACATGGTGGTGTGTTAGTGTTCCAGTCAGACAACATGGTGGTGTGTTAGTGTTCCTGTCAGACAACATGGTGGTGTGTTAGTGTTCCAGTCAGACAACATGTTGGTGTGTTAGTGTTCCAGTCAGACAACATGTTGGTCTGTTAGTGTTCCAGTCAGGTCCAGTCAGACAACATGTTGGTGTGTTAGTGTTCCAGTCAGACAACATGTTGGTCTGTTAGTGTTCCAGTCAGGTCCAGTCAGACAACATGTTGGTGTGTTAGTGTTCCAGTCAGACAACATGGTGGTGTGTTCCAGTCAGACAACATGTTGTTGTGTTAGTGTTCCAGTCAGACAACATGTTGGTGTGTTAGTGTTCCAGTCAGACAACATGTCGGTGTGTTAGTGTAACAGTCAGACAACGTGGTGGTGTGTTAGTGTTCCAGTCAGACAACATGGTGGTGTGTTAGTGTTCTAGTCAGACAACATGGTGGTGTGTTAGTGTTCCACTCAGACATGTTGGTGTGTTAGTGTTCCAGTCAGACAACATGTTGGTGTGTTAGTGTTCCAGTCAGACAACATGTTGGTGTGTTAGTGTTCCAGTCAGGTCCAGTCAGACAACATGTTGGTGTGTTAGTGTTCCAGTCAGACAACATGTTGGTCTGTTAGTGTTCCAGTCAGGTCCAGTCAGACAACATGTTGGTGTGTTAGTGTTCCAGTCAGACAACATGTTGGTCTGTTAGTGTTCCAGTCAGGTCCAGTCAGACAACATGTTGGTGTGTTAGTGTTCCAGTCAGACAACATGGTGGTGTGTTCCAGTCAGACAACATGTTGGTGTGTTAGTGTTCCAGTCAGACAACATGTTGGTGTGTTAGTGTTCCAGTCAGACAACATGTTGGTGTGTTAGTGTTCCAGTCAGACAACATGGTGGTGTGTTAGTGTTCCAGTCAGACAACATGTTGGTGTGTTAGTGTAACAGTCGGACAACGTGGTGGTGTGTTAGTGTTCCAGTCAGACAACATGGTGGTGTGTTAGTGTTCTAGTCAGACAACATGGTGGTGTGTTAGTGTTCCACTCAGACATGTTGGTGTGTTAGTGTTCCAGTCAGACAACATGTTGGTGTGTTAGTGTTCCAGTCAGACAACATGTTGGTGTGTTAGTGTTCCAGTCAGGTCCAGTCAGACAACATGTTGGTGTGTTAGTGTTCCAGTCAGACAACATGTTGGTCTGTTAGTGTTCCAGTCAGGTCCAGTCAGACAACATGTTGGTATGTTAGTGTTTCAGTCAGACAACATGTTGGTGTGTTAGTGTTCCAGTCAGACAACATGTTGGTGTGTTAGTGTTCCAGTCAGACAACATGGTGGTGTGTTAGTGTTCCAGTCAGACAACATGGTGGTGTGTTAGTGTTCCTGTCAGACAACATGGTGGTGTGTTAGTGTTCCAGTCAGACAACATGTTGGTGTGTTAGTGTTCCAGTCAGACAACATGTTGGTGTGTTAGTGTTCCAGTCAGACAACATGTTGGTCTGTTAGTGTTCCAGTCAGGTCCAGTCAGACAACATGTTGGTGTGTTAGTGTTTCAGTCAGACAACATGTTGGTGTGTTAGTGTTCCAGTCAGACAACATGGTGGTGTGTTAGTGTTCCAGTCAGACAACATGGTGGTGTGTTAGTGTTCCAGTCAGACAATATGGTGGTGTGTTAGTGTTCCAGTCAGACAACATGGTGGTGTGTTAGTGTTCCAGTCAGACAACATGTTGGTATGTTAGTGTTCCAGTCAGACAACATGGTGGTGTGTTAGTGTTCCAGTCAGACAACATGTTGGTGTGTTAGTGTTCCAGTCAGACAACATGGTGGTGTGTTAGTGTTCCAGTCAGACAACATGGTGGTGTGTTAGTGTTCCAGTCAGACAACATGTTGGTGTGTTAGTGTTCCAGTCAGACAACATGTTGGTTTTTTAGTGTTCCAGTCAGACAACATGTTGGTGTGTTAGTGTTCCAGTCAGACAACATGTTGGTGTGTTAGTGTTCCAGTCAGACAACATGTTGGTGTGTTAGTGTTCCAGTCAGACAACATGGTGGTGTGTTAGTGTTCCAGTCAGACAACATGGTGGTGTGTTAGTGTTCCAGTCAGACAACATGTTGGTTTGTTAGTGTTTCAGTCAGACAACATGTTGGTGTGTTAGTGTTCCAGTCAGACAACATGTTGGTGTGTTAGTGTTCCAGTCAGACAACATGTTGGTGTGTTAGTGTTCCAGTCAGACAACATGGTGGTGTGTTAGTGTTCCAGTCAGACAACATGGTGGTGTGTTAGTGTTCCAGTCAGACAACATGGTGGTGTGTTAGTGTTCCAGTCAGACAACATGTTGGTTTGTTAGTGTTTCAGTCAGACAACATGTTGGTGTGTTAGTGTTCCAGTCAGACAACATGGTGGTGTGTTAGTGTTCCAGTCAGACAACATGGTGGTGTGTTAGTGTTCTAGTCAGACAACATGGTGGTGTGTTCCAGTCAGACAACATGTTGGTGTGTTAGTGTTCCAGTCAGACAACATGTTGGTGTGTTAGTGTTCCAGTCAGACAACATGTTGGTATGTTAGTGTTCCAGTCAGACAACATGTTGGTGTGTTAGTGATCCAGTCAGACAACATGGTGGTGTGTTAGTGTTCCAGTCAGACAACATTTTGGTGTGTTAATGTTCCATAATGAATAGGAATCTTATCTAGAAAGGATGTATTTCTCTTTGTCTCCTTGACTGATTAGATTTTCTTTATTTTACTTTTTTAATTGTTCTCTTGTTTGGTGAATAATGGAATGTGATGAGTGTTTAAAAGAGAGGCAGGCAGAAAGATGTGAAATGTGGGTTGCTTTAAAATAATACAATGCAGCTTGTTCTCTGGCCTGGCTGAGGTCATGAACAATCCAACCTCGGTGTTGTGTTGGTGGGTCAGTCAAAACCTGTGTGTGTGTGTATGGCCTGTAGGACCTCAGTGTGTAGATGGTGGGGTCAGGAGACATTGTTAGGGGGTTAGCAGTGTTGACACAGAGCTGCTCCTGGCTGAAACATAACAACACTGACTGTGTGGGAGCAGGTCCTCAATAGAGGTCAAGTTCCAGAATGCCTGTGGTGTAGATCACATAAACTTGTGTATTATCCATCCCCTATGTCATCTTTTTGAAGGTATTTTTTGAATGTAGGCCTAGTGTGTTGTGTGTTCTGGAGTTCCCATGGTTTAGACATCAACTAAGAACCCTTGGGAGGGTGAGAGGAGTTCCCCTGGTTTAGACATCAACTAAGAACCCTTGGGAGGGTGGGAGGAGTCCCCATGGTTTAGACATCAACTAAGAACCCTTGGGAGGGTGGGAGGAGTCCCCATGGTTTAGACATCAACTAAGAACCCTTGGGAGGGTGAGAGGAGTCCCCATGGTTTAGACATCAACTAAGAACCCTAGGGAGGGTGGGAGGAGTCCCCATGGTTTAGACATCAACTAGGAACCCTTGGGAGGGTGGGAGGAGTTCCCATTGACGGTGGCATATATAGACTGCCTGTTGAGTCTAGTGAGTGATACACTTGGAGAGAAACAGTATCGGAGTCCCAAATGGCTCCCTATATAGTGCACTACTTTTGAACTGGGCTCTGGTCAAAAGTAGTGCACTATATAGGGAATAGGGTGCTATTTGGGAGGTACAAAGGGTTTTACAGCAGAGAGAAGTTTCATGGAAGTTAAGGTCGGGTCTGGAGCTGTGAGGGGCAGAAACTGTTGTTCAGGTCGGGTCTAGAGCTGTGAATGTGAACTCTGCTATATCAGATGGCCTTTTTTTCTCTCTCTCTCTCTCGCCCTCTCTCTCTCCCTGCCTCCCCCTCTCCCCCTTTCTCCCCCTTCTCTCTCTCTCTCTCTCCCCCTCTCTCTCGCCCCCTCTCTCCCCCTCTCTCTCCCCCCTCTCTCCCCCTCTCTCTCCCCCCCTCTCTCTCTCACTCTCTCCCCCCTCTCTCTCTCCCCCTCTCATTTCCTCTCTCTCTCCCTCCCTCCCCATCTTCTCCAATTCGATGACTAACTACTCAGAGTAACTGCCTCCATGTTGACTGTGTTCTCTACTGCACATTGTCACATTGCATTTTCTCTCTCTTGGAATGCTTGTTGGTCAGAGTACAGTTTTCCCCCCCTGCCTGCTTCCAATGAGATCAGTGTGTGTGTGTGTGTGTGTGTGTGTGTGTGTGTGTGTTGTATGAGTAAGTGGAGAGGATTTGTCACAGTTCATTTAGACTGTAAACTGATGAGGCCTAGTAAAAGACTAGCTTGCTGCTCTTCTGTTCTGTAGGGTCTAGGAGTGGATAGACAGACTAGCTTGATGCTCTTCTGTTCTGTAGGGTCTAGGAGTGGATAGACAGACTAGCTTGATGCTCTTCTGTTCTGTAGGGTCTAGGAGTGGATAGACAGACTAGCTTGATGCTCTCTGCTCTTCTGTTCTGTAGGGTCTAGGAGTGGATAGACAGACTAGCTTGATGCTCTCTGCTCTACTGTTGTGTAGGGTCTAGGAGTGGATAGACAGACTAGCTTGATGCTCTCTGCTCTTCTGTTCTGTAGGGTCTAGGAGTGGATAGACAGAATAGCTTGATGCTCTTCTGTTCTGTAGGGTCTAGGAGTGGATAGACAGAATAGCTTGATGCTCTCTGCTCTTCTGTTCTGTAGGGTCTAGGAGTGGATAGACATAATAGCTTGGTGCTCTTCTGTTCTGTAGGGTCTAGGAGTGGATAGAAAGAATAGCTTGATGCTCTGCTCTTCTGTTCTGTAGGGTCTAGGAGTGGATAGACAGACTAGCTTGATGCTGTTCTGTTCTGTAGGGTCTAGGAGTGTATAGACAGACTAGCTTGATGCTCTTCTGTTCTGTAGGGTCTAGGAGAGGATAGACAGACTAGCTTGATGCTCTCTGATCTTCTGTTCTGTAGGGTCTAGGAGTGGATAGACAGACTATCTTGATGCTCTTCTGTTCTGTAGGGTCTAGGAGTGGATAGACAGACTAGCTTGATGCTCTCTGCTCTTCTGTTCTGTAGGGTCTAGGAGTGGATAGACAGACTAGCTTGATGCTTTTTGCTCTTCTGTTCTGTAGGGTCTAGGAGTGGATAGACAGACTAGCTTGATGCTCTCTGCTCTTCTGTTCTGTAGGGTCTAGGAGTGGATAGACAGACTAGCTTGATGCTCTTCTGTTCTGTAGGGTCTAGGAGTGGATAGACAGACTAGCTTGATGCTCTCTGCTCTTCTGTTCTGTAGGGTCTAGGAGGGGATAGACAGACTAGCTTGATGCTTTTTGCTCTTCTGTTCTGTAGGGTCTAGGAGTGGATAGACAGACTAGCTTGGTGCTCTTCTGTTCTGTAGGGGTAAGGAGTGGATAGACAGAATAGCTTGATGCTCTCTGCTCTTCTGTTCTGTAGGGTCTAGGAGTGGATAGACAGACTAGCTTGGTGCTCTTCTGTTCTGTAGGGTCTAGGAGTGGATAGACAGACTAGCTTGATTCTCTCTGCTCTTCTGTTCTGTAGGGTCTTGGAGTGGATAGACAGACTAGCTTGATGCTCTCTGCTCTTCTGTTCTGTAGGGTCTAGGAGTGGATAGACAGACTAGCTTGATTCTGTTCTGTAGGGTCTAGGAGTGTATAGACAGACTAGCTTGATAATCTTCTGTTCTGTAGGGTCTAGGAGTGGATAGACAGACTAGCTTGATGCTCTCTGCTCTTCTGCTCTGTAGGGTCTAGGAGTGGATAGACAGACTAGCTTGATGCTCTCTGCTCTTCTGTTCTGTAGGGTCTAGGAGTGGATAGACATACTAGCTTGATGCTCTCTGCTCTTCTGTTCTGTAGGGTCTAGGAGTGGATAGACAGACTAGCTTGATGCTCTCTGCTCTTCTGTTCTGTAGGGTCTAGGAGTGGATAGACAGACTAGCTTGATGCTCATTGCTCTTCTGTTCTGTAGGGTCTAGGAGTGGATAGACAGACTAGCTTGATGCTCTTCTGTGGATAGATAGACTAGCTTGATAATCTTCTGTTCTGTAGGGTCTAGGAGTGGATAGACAGACTAGCTTGATGCTCTCTGCTCTTCTGCTCTGTAGGGTCTAGGAGTGGATAGACAGACTAGCTTGATGCTCTCTGCTCTTCTGTTCTGTAGGGTCTAGGAGTGGATAGACAGACTAGCTTGATGCTCTCTGCTCTTCTGTTCTGTAGGGTCTAGGAGTTGATAGACAGACTAGCTTGATGCTCTTCTGTTCTGTAGGGTCTAGGAGAGGATAGACAGACTAGCTTGATGCTCTCTGATCTTCTGTTCTGTAGGGTCTAGGAGTGGATAGACAGACTAGCTTGATGCTCTTCTGTTCTGTAGGGTCTAGGAGTGGATAGACAGACTAGCTTGATGCTCTCTGCTCTTCTGTTCTGTAGGGTCTAGGAGTGGATAGACAGACTAGCTTGATGCTTTTTGCTCTTCTGTTCTGTAGGGTCTAGGAGTGGATAGACAGACTAGCTTGATGCTCTCTGCTCTTCTGTTCTGTAGGGTCTAGGAGTGGATAGACAGACTAGCTTGATGCTCTTCTGTTCTGTAGGGTCTAGGAGTGGATAGACAGACTAGCTTGATGCTCTCTGCTCTTCTGTTCTGTAGGGTCTAGGAGTGGATAGACAGACTAGCTTGATGCTTTTTGCTCTTCTGTTCTGTAGGGTCTAGGAGTGGATAGACAGACTAGCTTGGTGCTCTTCTGTTCTGTAGGGGTAAGGAGTGGATAGACAGAATAGCTTGATGCTCTCTGCTCTTCTGTTCTGTAGGGTCTAGGAGTGGATAGACAGACTAGCTTGGTGCTCTTCTGTTCTGTAGGGTCTAGGAGTGGATAGACAGACTAGCTTGATTCTCTCTGCTCTTCTGTTCTGTAGGGTCTTGGAGTGGATAGACAGACTAGCTTGATGCTCTCTGCTCTTCTGTTCTGTAGGGTCTAGGAGTGGATAGACAGACTAGCTTGATTCTGTTCTGTAGGGTCTAGGAGTGTATAGACAGACTAGCTTGATAATCTTCTGTTCTGTAGGGTCTAGGAGTGGATAGACAGACTAGCTTGATGCTCTCTGCTCTTCTGCTCTGTAGGGTCTAGGAGTGGATAGACAGACTAGCTTGATGCTCTCTGCTCTTCTGTTCTGTAGGGTCTAGGAGTGGATAGACATACTAGCTTGATGCTCTCTGCTCTTCTGTTCTGTAGGGTCTAGGAGTGGATAGACAGACTAGCTTGATGCTCTCTGCTCTTCTGTTCTGTAGGGTCTAGGAGTGGATAGACAGACTAGCTTGATGCTCATTGCTCTTCTGTTCTGTAGGGTCTAGGAGTGGATAGACAGACTAGCTTGATGCTCTTCTGTGGATAGATAGACTAGCTTGATAATCTTCTGTTCTGTAGGGTCTAGGAGTGGATAGACAGACTAGCTTGATGCTCTCTGCTCTTCTGCTCTGTAGGGTCTAGGAGTGGATAGACAGACTAGCTTGATGCTCTCTGCTCTTCTGTTCTGTAGGGTCTAGGAGTGGATAGACATACTAGCTTGATGCTCTCTGCTCTTCTGTTCTGTAGGGTCTAGGAGTGGATAGACAGACTAGCTTGATGCTCTCTGCTCTTCTGTTCTGTAGGGTCTAGGAGTGGATAGACAGACTAGCTTGGTGCTCTTCTGTTCTGTAGGGTCTAGGAGTGGATAGACAGACTAAATTGATTCTCTCTGCTCTTCTGTTCTGTAGGGTCTTGGAGTGGATAGACAGACTAGCTTGATGCTCTCTGCTCTTCTGTTCTGTAGGGTCTAGGAGTGGATAGACAGACTAGCTTGATTCTGTTCTGTAGGGTCTAGGAGTGTATAGACAGACTAGCTTGATAATCTTCTGTTCTGTAGGGTCTAGGAGTGGATAGACAGACTAGCTTGATGCTCTCTGCTCTTCTGCTCTGTAGGGTCTAGGAGTGGATAGACAGACTAGCTTGATGCTCTCTGCTCTTCTGTTCTGTAGGGTCTAGGAGTGGATAGACATACTAGCTTGATGCTCTCTGCTCTTCTGTTCTGTAGGGTCTAGGAGTGGATAGACAGACTAGCTTGATGCTCTCTGCTCTTCTGTTCTGTAGGGTCTAGGAGTGGATAGACAGACTAGCTTGATGCTCATTGCTCTTCTGTTCTGTAGGGTCTAGGAGTGGATAGACAGACTAGCTTGATGCTCTTCTGTGGATAGATAGACTAGCTTGATAATCTTCTGTTCTGTAGGGTCTAGGAGTGGATAGACAGACTAGCTTGATGCTCTCTGCTCTTCTGCTCTGTAGGGTCTAGGAGTGGATAGACAGACTAGCTTGATGCTCTCTGCTCTTCTGTTCTGTAGGGTCTAGGAGTGGATAGACATACTAGCTTGATGCTCTCTGCTCTTCTGTTCTGTAGGGTCTAGGAGTGGATAGACAGACTAGCTTGATGCTCTCTGCTCTTCTGTTCTGTAGGGTCTAGGAGTGGATAGACAGACTAGCTTGATGCTCTTCTGTTCTGTAGGGTCTAGGAGAGGATAGACAGACTAGCTTGATGCTCTCTGATCTTCTGTTCTGTAGGGTCTAGGAGTGGATAGACAGACTAGCTTGATGCTCTTCTGTTCTGTAGGGTCTAGGAGTGGATAGACAGACTAGCTTGATGCTCTCTGCTCTTCTGTTCTGTAGGGTCTAGGAGTGGATAGACAGACTAGCTTGATGCTTTTTGCTCTTCTGTTCTGTAGGGTCTAGGAGTGGATAGACAGACTAGCTTGATGCTCCCTGCTCTTCTGTTCTGTAGGGTCTAGGAGTGGATAGACAGACTAGCTTGATGCTCTTCTGTTCTGTAGGGTCTAGGAGTGGATAGACAGACTAGCTTGATGCTCTCTGCTCTTCTGTTCTGTAGGGTCTAGGAGTGGATAGACAGACTAGCTTGATGCTTTTTGCTCTTCTGTTCTGTAGGGTCTAGGAGTGGATAGACAGACTAGCTTGGTGCTCTTCTGTTCTGTAGGGGTAAGGAGTGGATAGACAGAATAGCTTGATGCTCTCTGCTCTTCTGTTCTGTAGGGTCTAGGAGTGGATAGACAGACTAGCTTGGTGCTCTTCTGTTCTGTAGGGTCTAGGAGTGGATAGACAGACTAGCTTGATTCTCTCTGCTCTTCTGTTCTGTAGGGTCTTGGAGTGGATAGACAGACTAGGTTGATGCTCTCTGCTCTTCTGTTCTGTAGGGTCTAGGAGTGGATAGACAGACTAGCTTGATTCTGTTCTGTAGGGTCTAGGACTGTATAGACAGACTAGCTTGATAATCTTCTGTTCTGTAGGGTCTAGGAGTGGATAGACAGACTAGCTTGATGCTCTCTGCTCTTCTGCTCTGTAGGGTCTAGGAGTGGATAGACAGACTAGCTTGATGCTCTCTGCTCTTCTGTTCTGTAGGGTCTAGGAGTGGATAGACATACTAGCTTGATGCTCTCTGCTCTTCTGTTCTGTAGGGTCTAGGAGTGGATAGACAGACTAGCTTGATGCTCTCTGCTCTTCTGTTCTGTAGGGTCTAGGAGTGGATAGACAGACTAGCTTGATGCTCATTGCTCTTCTGTTCTGTAGGGTCTAGGAGTGGATAGACAGACTAGCTTGATGCTCTTCTGTGGATAGATAGACTAGCTTGATAATCTTCTGTTCTGTAGGGTCTAGGAGTGGATAGACAGACTAGCTTGATGCTCTCTGCTCTTCTGCTCTGTAGGGTCTAGGAGTGGATAGACAGACTAGCTTGATGCTCTCTGCTCTTCTGTTCTGTAGGGTCTAGGAGTGGATAGACATACTAGCTTGATGCTCTCTGCTCTTCTGTTCTGTAGGGTCTAGGAGTGGATAGACAGACTAGCTTGATGCTCTCTGCTCTTCTGTTCTGTAGGGTCTAGGAGTGGATAGACAGACTAGCTTGATGCTCATTGCTCTTCTGTTCTGTAGGGTCTAGGAGTGGATAGACAGACTAGCTTGGTGCTCTTCTGTTCTGTAGGGTCTAGGAGTGGATAGATAGACTAGCTTGCTGGTCTCTCTGCTCTTCTGTTCTGTAGGGTCTATGAGTGGATAGACAGACTAGCTTGATGCTCTCTGCACTTCTGTTCTGTATGGTCTAGGAGTGGATAGACAGACTAGCTTGATCCTCTTCTGTTCTGTAGGGTCTAGGAGTGGATAGACAGACTAGCCTGATGCTCTCTGCTCTTCTGTTCTGTAGGGTCTAGGAGTGGATAGACAGACTAGCTTGATGCTCTTCTGTTCTGTAGGGTCTAGGAGTGGATAGACAGACTAGCTTGATGCTCTTCTGTTTTGTAGGGTCTAGGAGTGGATAGACAGACTAGCTTGGTGCTATTCTGTTCTGTAGTCTCTAGGAGTGGATAGATAGACTAGCTTGCTGCTTTCTCTGCTCTTCAGTTCTGTGGGGTCTAGGAGTGGATAGACAGACTAGCTTGATGCTCTCAGCTCTTCTGTTCTGTAGGGTCTAGGAGTGGATAGACAGACTAGCTTGATGCTCTTCTGTTCTGAGGGTCTAGGAGGGGATAGACAGACTAGCCTGATGCTCTCTGCTCTTCTGTTCTGTAGGGTCTAGGAGTGGATAGACAGACTAGCTTGATGCTCTTCTGTTCTGTAGGGTCTAGGAGTGGATAGACAGACTAGCTTGATGCTCTCTGCTCTTCTGTACTGTAGGGTCTAGGAGTGGATAGACAGACTAGCCTGATGCTCTCTGCTCTTCTGTTCTGTAGGGTCTAGGAGTGGATAGACAGACTAGCTTGATGCTCTTCTGTTCTGTAGGGTCTAGGAGTGGATAGACAGACTAGCTTGATGCTCTCTGCTCTTCTGTACTGTAGGGTCTAGGAGTGGATAGACAGACTAGCCTGATGCTCTCTGCTCTTCTGTTCTGTAGAGTCTAGGAGTGGATAGACAGACTAGCCTGATGCTCTCTGCCCTTCTGTTCTGTAGAGTCTAGGAGTGGATAGACAGAGTAGCTTGATGCTCTTCTGTTCTGTAGGGTCTAGGAGGGGATAGACAGAATAGCTTGATGCTCTCTGCTCTTCTGTTCTGTAAGGTCTAGGAGTGGATAGACAGAATAGCTTGGTGCTCTTCTGTTCTGTAGGGTCTAGGAGTGGATAGACAGACTAGCTTGATGCTCTCTGCACTTCTGTTCTGTATGGTCTAGGAGTGGATAGACAGACTAGCTTGATCCTCTTCTGTTCTGTAGGGTCTAGGAGTGGATAGACAGACTAGCTTGATGCTCTTCTGTTCTGTAGGGTCTAGGAGTGGATAGACATACTAGCTTGATGCTCTCTGCTCTTCTGTTCTGTAGGGTCTAGGAGTGGATAGACAGACTAGCTTGATGCTCTCTGCTCTTCTGTTCTGTAGGGTCTAGGAGTGGATAGACAGACTAGCTTGATGCTTTTTGCTCTTCTGTTCTGTAGGGTCTAGGAGTGGATAGACAGACTAGCTTGGTGCTCTTCTGTTCTGTAGGGGTAAGGAGTGGATAGACAGAATAGCTTGATGCTCTCTGCTCTTCTGTTCTGTAGGGTCTAGGAGTGGATAGACAGACTAGCTTGGTGCTCTTCTGTTCTGTAGGGTCTAGGAGTGGATAGACAGACTAGCTTGATTCTCTCTGCTCTTCTGTTCTGTAGGGTCTTGGAGTGGATAGACAGACTAGGTTGATGCTCTCTGCTCTTCTGTTCTGTAGGGTCTAGGAGTGGATAGACAGACTAGCTTGATTCTGTTCTGTAGGGTCTAGGAGTGTATAGACAGACTAGCTTGATAATCTTCTGTTCTGTAGGGTCTAGGAGTGGATAGACAGACTAGCTTGATGCTCTCTGCTCTTCTGCTCTGTAGGGTCTAGGAGTGGATAGACAGACTAGCTTGATGCTCTCTGCTCTTCTGTTCTGTAGGGTCTAGGAGTGGATAGACATACTAGCTTGATGCTCTCTGCTCTTCTGTTCTGTAGGGTCTAGGAGTGGATAGACAGACTAGCTTGATGCTCTCTGCTCTTCTGTTCTGTAGGGTCTAGGAGTGGATAGACAGACTAGCTTGATGCTCATTGCTCTTCTGTTCTGTAGGGTCTAGGAGTGGATAGACAGACTAGCTTGATGCTCTTCTGTGGATAGATAGACTAGCTTGATAATCTTCTGTTCTGTAGGGTCTAGGAGTGGATAGACAGACTAGCTTGATGCTCTCTGCTCTTCTGCTCTGTAGGGTCTAGGAGTGGATAGACAGACTAGCTTGATGCTCTCTGCTCTTCTGTTCTGTAGGGTCTAGGAGTGGATAGACATACTAGCTTGATGCTCTCTGCTCTTCTGTTCTGTAGGGTCTAGGAGTGGATAGACAGACTAGCTTGATGCTCTCTGCTCTTCTGTTCTGTAGGGTCTAGGAGTGGATAGACAGACTAGCTTGATGCTCATTGCTCTTCTGTTCTGTAGGGTCTAGGAGTGGATAGACAGACTAGCTTGGTGCTCTTCTGTTCTGTAGGGTCTAGGAGTGGATAGATAGACTAGCTTGCTGGTCTCTCTGCTCTTCTGTTCTGTAGGGTCTATGAGTGGATAGACAGACTAGCTTGATGCTCTCTGCACTTCTGTTCTGTATGGTCTAGGAGTGGATAGACAGACTAGCTTGATCCTCTTCTGTTCTGTAGGGTCTAGGAGTGGATAGACAGACTAGCCTGATGCTCTCTGCTCTTCTGTTCTGTAGGGTCTAGGAGTGGATAGACAGACTAGCTTGATGCTCTTCTGTTCTGTAGGGTCTAGGAGTGGATAGACAGACTAGCTTGATGCTCTTCTGTTTTGTAGGGTCTAGGAGTGGATAGACAGACTAGCTTGGTGCTATTCTGTTCTGTAGTCTCTAGGAGTGGATAGATAGACTAGCTTGCTGCTTTCTCTGCTCTTCAGTTCTGTGGGGTCTAGGAGTGGATAGACAGACTAGCTTGATGCTCTCAGCTCTTCTGTTCTGTAGAGTCTAGGAGTGGATAGACAGACTAGCTTGATGCTCTTCTGTTCTGAGGGTCTAGGAGGGGATAGACAGACTAGCCTGATGCTCTCTGCTCTTCTGTTCTGTAGGGTCTAGGAGTGGATAGACAGACTAGCTTGATGCTCTTCTGTTCTGTAGGGTCTAGGAGTGGATAGACAGACTAGCTTGATGCTCTCTGCTCTTCTGTACTGTAGGGTCTAGGAGTGGATAGACAGACTAGCCTGATGCTCTCTGCTCTTCTGTTCTGTAGGGTCTAGGAGTGGATAGACAGACTAGCTTGATGCTCTTCTGTTCTGTAGGGTCTAGGAGTGGATAGACAGACTAGCTTGATGCTCTCTGCTCTTCTGTACTGTAGGGTCTAGGAGTGGATAGACAGACTAGCCTGATGCTCTCTGCTCTTCTGTTCTGTAGAGTCTAGGAGTGGATAGACAGACTAGCCTGATGCTCTCTGCCCTTCTGTTCTGTAGAGTCTAGGAGTGGATAGACAGAGTAGCTTGATGCTCTTCTGTTCTGTAGGGTCTAGGAGGGGATAGACAGAATAGCTTGATGCTCTCTGCTCTTCTGTTCTGTAAGGTCTAGGAGTGGATAGACAGAATAGCTTGGTGCTCTTCTGTTCTGTAGGGTCTAGGAGTGGATAGACAGACTAGCTTGATGCTCTCTGCACTTCTGTTCTGTATGGTCTAGGAGTGGATAGACAGACTAGCTTGATCCTCTTCTGTTCTGTAGGGTCTAGGAGTGGATAGACAGACTAGCTTGATGCTCTTCTGTTCTGTAGGGTCTAGGAGTGGATAGACAGACTAGCTTGATGCTCTCTGCTCTTCTGTTCTGTAGGGTCTAGGAGTGGATAGACAGACTAGCTTGATGCTCATTGCTCTTCTGTTCTGTAGGGTCTAGGAGTGGATAAACAGACTAGCTTGGTGCTCTTCTGTTCTGTAGGGTCTAGGAGTGGATAGACAGACTAGCTTGATTCTCTCTGCTCTTCTGTTCTGTAGGGTCTTGGAGTGGATAGACAGACTAGCTTGATGCTCTCTGCTCTTCTGTTCTGTAGGGTCTAGGAGTGGATAGACAGACTAGCTTGATTCTGTTCTGTAGGGTCTAGGAGTGTATAGACAGACTAGCTTGATAATCTTCTGTTCTGTAGGGTCTAGGAGTGGATAGACAGACTAGCTTGATGCTCTCTGCTCTTCTGCTCTGTAGGGTCTAGGAGTGGATAGACAGACTAGCTTGATGCTCTCTGCTCTTCTGTTCTGTAGGGTCTAGGAGTGGATAGACATACTAGCTTGATGCTCTCTGCTCTTCTGTTCTGTAGGGTCTAGGAGTGGATAGACAGACTAGCTTGATGCTCTCTGCTCTTCTGTTCTGTAGGGTCTAGGAGTGGATAGACAGACTAGCTTGATGCTCATTGCTCTTCTGTTCTGTAGGGTCTAGGAGTGGATAGACAGACTAGCTTGATGCTTTTCTGTTCTGTAGGGTCTAGGAGTGGATAGATAGACTAGCTTGATAATCTTCTTATCTGTAGGGTCTAGGAGTGGATAGACAGACTAGCTTGATGCTCTCTGCTCTTCTGCTCTGTAGGGTCTAGGAGTGGATAGACAGACTAGCTTGATGCTCTCTGCTCTTCTGTTCTGTAGGGTCTAGGAGTGGATAGACATACTAGCTTGATGCTCTCTGCTCTTCTGTTCTGTAGGGTCTAGGAGTGGATAGACAGACTAGCTTGATGCTCTCTGCTCTTCTGTTCTGTAGGGTATAGGAGTGGATAGACAGACTAGCTTGATGCTCATTGCTCTTCTGTTCTGTAGGGTATAGGAGTGGATAGACAGACTAGCTTGGTGCTCTTCTGTTCTGTAGGGTCTAGGAGTGGATAGACAGACTAGCTTGATCCTCTTCTGTTCTGTAGGGTCTAGGAGTGGATAGACAGACTAGCTTGATGCTCTCTGCTCTTCTGTTCTGTAGGGTCTAGGAGTGGATAGACAGACTAGCCTGATGCTCTCTGCTCTTCTGTTCTGTAGGGTCTAGGAGTGGATAGACAGACTAGCTTGATGCTCTTCTGTTCTGTAGGGTCTAGGAGTGGATAGACAGACTAGCTTGATGCTCTTCTGTTTTGTAGGGTCTAGGAGTGGATAGACAGACTAGCTTGGTGCTATTCTGTTCGTAGTCTCTAGGAGTGGATAGATAGACTAGCTTGCTGCTTTCTCTGCTCTTCAGTTCTGTGGGGTCTAGGAGTGGATAGACAGACTAGCTTGATGCTCTCAGCTCTTCTGTTCTGTAGGGTCTAGGAGTGGATAGACAGACTAGCTTGATGCTCTTCTGTTCTGAGGGTCTAGGAGGGGATAGACAGACTAGCCTGATGCTCTCTGCTCTTCTGTTCTGTAGGGTCTAGGAGTGGATAGACAGACTAGCTTGATGCTCTTCTGTTCTGTAGGGTCTAGGAGTGGATAGACAGACTAGCTTGATGCTCATTGCTCTTCTGTTCTGTAGGGTCTAGGAGTGGATAGACAGACTAGCTTGATGCTCTTCTGTTCTGTAGGGTCTAGGAGTGGATAGATAGACTAGCTTGATAATCTTCTGTTCTGTAGGGTCTAGGAGTGGATAGACAGACTAGCTTGATGCTCTCTGCTCTTCTGCTCTGTAGGGTCTAGGAGTGGATAGACAGACTAGCTTGATGCTCTCTGCTCTTCTGTTCTGTAGGGTCTAGGAGTGGATAGACATACTAGCTTGATGCTCTCTGCTCTTCTGTTCTGTAGGGTCTAGGAGTGGATAGACAGACTAGCTTGATGCTCTCTGCTCTTCTGTTCTGTAGGGTCTAGGAGTGGATAGACAGACTAGCTTGATGCTCATTGCTCTTCTGTTCTGTAGGGTCTAGGAGTGGATAGACAGACTAGCTTGGTGCTCTTCTGTTCTGTAGGGTCTAGGAGTGGATAGATAGACTAGCTTGCTGGTCTCTCTGCTCTTCTGTTCTGTAGGGTCTATGAGTGGATAGACAGACTAGCTTGATCCTCTTCTGTTCTGTAGGGTCTAGGAGTGGATAGACAGACTAGCTTGATGCTCTTCTGTTCTGTAGGGTTTAGTAGTGGATAGACAGACTAGCTTGATGCTCTCTGCACTTCTGTTCTGTATGGTCTAGGAGTAGATAGACAGACTAGCTTGATCCTCTTCTGTTCTGTAGGATCTAGGAGTGGATAGACAGACTAGCTTGATGCTCTTCTGTTCTGTAGGGTCTAGGAGTGGATAGACATACTAGCTTGATGCTCTCTGCTCTTCTGTTCTGTAGGGTCTAGGAGTGGATAGACAGACTAGCTTGATGCTCTTCTGTTCTGTAGGGTCTAGGAGTGGATAGATAGACTAGCTTGATAATCTTTTTTTCTGTATTGTCTAGGAGTGGATAGACAGACTAGCTTGATGCTCTCTGCTCTTCTGTTCTGTAGGGTCTAGGAGTGGATAGACATACTAGCTTGATGCTCTCTGCTCGTCTGTTCTGTAGGGTCTAGGAGTGGATAGACAGACTAGCTTGATGCTCTCTGCTCTTCTGTTCTGTAGGTTCTAGGAGTGGATAGACAGACTAGCTTGATGCTCATTGCTCTTCTGTTCTGTAGGGTCTAGGAGTGGATAGACAGACTAGCTTGGTGCTCTTCTGTTCTGTAGGGTCTAGGAGTGGATAGATAGACTAGCTTGCTGGTCTCTCTGCTCTTCTGTTCTGTAGGGTCTATGAGTGGATAGACAGACTAGCTTGATGCTCTCTGCACTTCTGTTCTGTATGGTCTAGGAGTGGATAGACAGACTAGCTTGATCCTCTTCTGTTCTGTAGGGTCTAGGAGTGGATAGACAGACTAGCTTGATGCTCTTCTGTTCTGTAGGGTCTAGGAGTGGATAGACAGACTAGCTTGATGCTCTCTGCTCTTCTGTTCTGTAGGGTCTAGGAGTGGATAGACCGACTAGCTTGATGCTCTTCTGTTCTGAGGGTTTAGGAGTGGATAGACAGACTAGCCTGATGCTCTCTGCTTTTCTGTTCTGTAGGGTCTAGGAGTGGATAGACAGACTAGCTTGATGCTCTTCTGTTCTGTAGGGTCTAGGAGTGGATAGACAGACTAGCTTGATGCTCTTCTGTTTTGTAGGGTCTAGGAGTGGATAGACAGACTAGCTTGGTGCTCTTCTGTTCTGTAGGGTAGGAGTGGATAGATAGACTAGCTTGCTGCTCTCTCTGCTCTTCAGTTCTGTAGGGTCTAGGAGTGGATAGACAGACTAGCTTGATGCTCTTTGCTCTTCTGTTCTGTAGGGTCTAGGTGAGGATAGACAGACTAGCTTGGTGCTCTTCTGTTCTGTAGGGTCTAGGAGTGGATAGATAGACTAGCTTGCTGCTCTCTCTGCTCTTTTGTTCTGTAGGGTCTAGGAGTGGATAGACAGACTAGCTTGATGCTCTTCTGTTCTGTAGGGTCTAGGAGTGGATAGACAGACTAGCTTGATGCTCTCTGCTCTTTGGTCTAGGAGTGGATAGACAGACGAACTTGATGCTCTCTGCTCTTCTGTTCTGTAGGGTCTAGGAGTGGATAGACAGACTAGCTTGATGCTCTCTGCTCTTCTGTTATGTAGGGTCTAGGAGTGGATAGACAGACTAGCTTGATGCTCTCTGCTCTTCTGTTATGTAGGGTCTAGGAGTGGATAGACAGACTAGCTTGATGCTCTCTGCTCTTCTGTTCTGTAGGGTCTAGGAGTGGATAGACAGACTAGCTTGATCCTCTTCTGTTCTGTAGGGTCTAGGAGTGGATACACAGACTAGCTTGATGCTCTTCTGTTCTGTAGGGTCTAGGAGTGGGTAGACAGACTAGCTTGATGCTCTCTGCTCCTCTGTTCTGTATGGTCTAGGAGTGGATAGACAGACTAGCTTGGTGCTCTTCTGTTCTGTAGGTTCTAGGAGTGGATAAACAGACTAGCTTGATGCTCTATGCTCTTCTGTTATGGCTGGGCCTGGCTCCCCATGGCTGCACCCCTGCCCAGTCATTGAAATCCATAGATTAGGGCCTAATGAATTTATTTAAATTCACTGATTTCCTTCTATGTACTGTAACTCAGTAAAATATTTAAAGTTGTTGTGTGTTTCATTTACATTTTTGTTCAGTATAGTTTATTATCCAATTAACAGTATAAGCAAATAGGAAATTAGCATTCAGCCTTGCCTCTCTCTCAGGCAGATTAATATTGTAATGTGTCAACAAAACAACATGATGAATATTTATCATTCAAGATTACATATTTGTTCCACTTTGATAATTAGCCCAGAAAGGAAAATAGCTTGTTTATTTTTCTCTGTCAATTAAACAATAAGAAGTGTGGTGTATCTGGAATGTAAATGTAATGTTTTATAAGTAGAAGGCAGTTCAAGGCTCTCTCTCATTCTCACTCAGTCTGAGAGTCTGTGTCTGTCTGTCAGTCTGTCTCTCATTCTCACCTAGACTGACTCTAGCCTGGTCCCAGTTCTGTTTGTGGTGGGAACAGGCTAGGTTGACTCTACTCTAGCCTGGTCCCAGTTCTGTTTGTGGTGGGAACAGGCTAGATTGACTCTACTCTAGCCTGGTCCCAGTTCTGTTTGTGGTGGGAACAGGCTAGACTGACTCTACTCTGCATAGGACTGCTTATCAAATCAAATCAAATTTTATTGGCCACATGCGCCGAATACAACAGGTGCAGACATTACAGTGAAACGCTTACTTACAGCCCTTAACCAACAGTACATTTATTTTTTATAAAAAAAGTTAAATAAAACAACAACAACAAAAAAGTGTTGAGAAAAAAAGAGCAGAAGTAAAATAAAATAACAGTAGGGAGGCTATATATACAGGGGAGTACCGGTGCAGAGTCAATGTGCGGGGGCACCAGCTAGTTGAGGTAGTTGAAGTAATATGTACATGTGGGTAGAGTTAAAGTGACTATGCATAAATAATTAACAGAGTAGCAGCAGCGTAAAAAGATGGGGTGGGGGTGGGGGGCAGTGCAAATAGTCCGGGTAGCCATGATTAGCTGTTCAGGAGTCTTATGGCTTGGGGGTAGAAGTCTTTTGGACCTAGACTTGGCACTCCGGTACCGCTTGCCGTGCGGTAGCAGAGAGAACAATCTATGACTAGGGTGGCTGGAGTCTTTGACAATTTTGAGGTCCTTCCTCTGACACCGCCTTGTATCCAGGCTCTGTCGCAGTCGGCCGCGACCGGGAGACTCATGGGCGGCACACAATTGGCCCAGCGTCGTCCAGGGTAGGGGAGGGAATGGCCGGCAGGGATGTAGCTCAGTTGATAGAGCATGGCGTTTGCAACGCCAGGGTTGTGGGTTCGATTCCCACGGGGGGCCAGTATAAAAAAAGAATAATAAATAAATAATAATGTATTCACTAACTGTAAGTCTCTCTGGATAAGAGCGTCTGCTAAATGACTAAAATGTAAATGTAAATGTCCTGGATGGCAGGAAGCTTGGCCCCAGTGATGTACTGGGCCGTACGCACTACCCTCTGTAGTGCCTTGCGGTCGGAGGCCAAGCAGTTGCCATACCAGGCGGTGATGCAACCAGTGAGGATGCTCTCGATGGTGCAGCTGTATAATTTTTTGAGGATCTGAGGACCCATGCCAAATCTTTTCAGTCTCCTGAGGGGGAATAGGCTTTGTCGTGCCCTCTTCACGACTGTCTTGGTGTGTTTGGACCATGATAGTTTGTTGGTGATGTGGACACCAAGGAACTTGAAGCTCTCAACCTGTTCCACTACAGCCCGTCGATGAGAATGGGGGCGTGCTCAGTCCTCTTTTTTTTCCTGTAGTCCACAATCATCTCCTTTGTCTTGGTCACGTTGAGGGAGAGGTTGTTATCCTGGCACCACACGGCCAGTTCTCTGACCTCCTCCCTATAGGCTGTCTCATCGTTGTCGCTTATCATTCACTGGACCAGCAAATTTGGAACGAGACAGAGTTATTATGAGGGCCTTTCTCTCTTTGATTTTTCTCCATGTCTAGAGAATACATATACAGTATTAGAGACATGTAGAACACATATACAGTATTAGAGACATGTAGAACACATATACAGTATTAGAGAGACATGTAGAACACATATACAGTATTAGAGACATGTAGAACACATATACAGTATTAGAGACATGTAGAACACATATACAGTATTAGAGAGACATGTAGAACACATATACAGTATTAGAGACATGTAGAACACATATACAGTATTAGAGACATGTAGAACACATATACAGTATTAGAGACATGTAGAACACATATACAGTATTAGAGAGACATGTAGAACACATATACAGTATTAGAGACATGTAGAACACATATACAGTATTAGAGACATGTAGAACACATATACAGTATTAGAGACATGTAGAACACATATACAGTATTAGAGAGACATGTAGAACACATATACAGTATTAGAGACATGTAGAACACATATACAGTATTAGCGAGACATGTAGAACACATATACAGTATTAGAGACATGTAGAACATATACAGTATTAGAGACATGTAGAACACACATACAGTATTACTTATTTTGTCTTGCCCATTCACCCTGTGAAGGGTACACATACACAATCCATGTCTCAATTGTCTCAAGGCTTAAAAGTCCTTCTTTAACCTGTCTCCTCCCCTTCATCTACACTGATTTAAAGTGGATTTAACAAGTGACATCAATAAGGGATCATAGCTTTAACCTGGGTTCACCTGGTCAGTCTATGTCATGGAAACAGCTTCATGTTTTGTACACTCTGTGTACAGGTCCCTCTCTCTCTCTCTCTCTCTCTCTCTCGTGTTGGATACAGTACATAGATGAACTCTCATAACTCCTCTCTCTGACAGCTATATATTATTCAGGCTTTCTGCTTTCTGCTGCGTGATGATGTGGGACTGCTCTGGTCCAGCCTACAGTAAAGAGAGAGACTGTCCGTCCCAAATGGCACCCTGATCCCTTTACGGTGCCCTCCTTTTGACCCTGGTCCATAGGGTGCTGCTGTATGCATGACAACAGTAGTCCACTATGAAGGGAACAGGGTGCCATTTGGGACACACAGTTAGTGTAGCCACGGAAACATCAAGACCCTACTGTAGCTACAATAAACAGGCTCCAGAATCTTAATAGGCCTCCTCATCCTTCCATTGAATGGACCCAGGTTTTATAGTGGGCCTAGCGGAGGAGAGGGGAGGGAGAGGAGGATGGTCTTCAGGCCAGAGCTCTAGTGATGAGGGAGGTGAAATATCTCAGTTGAATGAGATCAAACGCTGAAGCACAGAGCCAGACTTCAACCTTTACAGCACTAAAGTGTTAAAGACAACAGCAGCTGCAAAATAAGCAGCTTCATGTGCATGATTGGATAGATGACAGAGTATAAATCATAAATATGATTGGATAGATGATAGATTAGAAGACATAAATGTGATTGGATCAAAGCTAATCAAATTCTATTTGTCACATACACGTGTTTAGCATATGTTATTGCGGGTGTAGTGAAATGCTTGTGCTTCTAGCTCCGTCAGTGCAGTAATCTCTAACAAGTAACATCTAACAATTTCACAACATATACCCAATACACACAAATCTAGTAAGGAATGGAATTTAAGAATATATTCATATATGGACAAGCAATGACAGAGCGGCATTGGACTAAGATACAGTAGAATATTATAGAATAGAATACAGTATATACATATGAGATGAGTAGTGCAAGATAGGTAAACATTATTAAAGTGACTAGTGTTCCATTTCTTAAAGTGGCCAGTGATTTCAATAGGCAGCAGCAGCCTCTAATGTGCTAGTGAAGGCTATTTAACATTCTGATGGCCTTGAGATAGAAGCTGTTTTTCATTCTCTCGGTCCCAGCTTTGATGCACCTGTTTCTTACCTCGCCTTCTGGATGATAGCGGTGTGAACAGGCAGTGGCTCGGGTGGTTGATGTCCTTGATGATCTTTTTGGCCTTCCTGTGACATCGGGTGCTGTAGGTGTCTTGGAGGGCGGGTAGTTTGCCCCCAGTAATGGTTTCGGCAGACTGCATCATCCTCTGGAGAGCCCTGCGGTGCGGGCAGTGCAGTTGCCGTACCAGGCGGTGATACAGCCCGACAGGATGCTCTCAATTGTGTATCTGTAAAAGTTTGTGAGGGTTTTAGGTGCCAAAAAAATAATACATAAAATAACTAAATACCGCAAAGTTTCCTTAGAGCTAGTCGCGAGGCCTCTTCGTTGGCGCCAGGATAGATGACAGAGTAGAAGAAATAAATATGATTGGATAGATGACAGTAGAAGTCATAAATATGATTAGTGACATAATAAAGTACAACATGGCTGCCAGAGTAAACACTTCAGCCAAATCAGACCATCCATGTTCACAACACATCCTTTATCTGTAAGACACCCTGAGTGAGGGAGGGAGGGAGGGAGGGAGGGATGGAGAGATGAGAGGATGGAGCTAGGTAGGGATGGATAGATGAGAAGGTGGGAGCTAGGGAGGGATGGAGAGATGAGAGGGTGGAGCTAGGGAGGGATGGAGAGATGAGAGGAATGGATGGAGGGATCTAGGGAGGGATGGAAAGATGAGAGGAATGGATGGAGTGAGGGAGGGATGGAGAGGTGAGAGTAGGGCTCTGCGTTATGGCCAACATATCATATCATGGTATAAAAAGATAAAACGGTATGACAGTATTTGACGGTATTTGATGTATTTGAATAATAAAAATTGTACATGTGCTTTATGGTTAGTGCCTTAGGGTGGCAACACACACATTCTAACTGATTTCAATGGGTCTTGTATGCACTCACTAACTGTAAGTCGCTCTGGATAAGAGCGTCTGCTAAATGACTAAAATGTAAAAATGTAAATGTCTTTCTCTATTCTCATTGTTTTATACTGTTCAATTCAACATCAACCAAAAATAATTTTCTGCATTTTCAGAAATGTTTGCTTTTCCTGCACTCATTTGAGATCATTTCCACACTGCCACGTAGGGCTGCACGATATTGACAAAAAATGTAGGCCTTATTTTTAACCAAATGTTGCAATTACGATTTGACTTGCGATTTAGAGCAAAACACTTGATTAACTCTTTAGTATTATCCCAGTTTACCTATTTGCTTATGGTCTTGCCTACGCCTAGCGAACCGTTTTTGAAATTATATGAGAAAAAAAAAATCAATTTTATTTGGAACGGCAAGCCAGACAAAATTAAAAGGGCCTATTTATATAATGAATATGAATTCGGAGGACAGAAATTATTAAATATTAAAGCATTAGACCTATCACTAAAAGCTTCAGTCATACAAAAGTTATACTTAAATCCGAACTGGTTCTCAAGCAAATTAGTAAGATTGTCTCACCCAATGTTCAAGAATTGCCTTTTTCCCTTTATTCAGATTACAACCACTCATTTTCAGTTATTTGAAAAGGAAATAATCTCCCAAATATCACTATTTCTAAAACAAGCCATAGAAAGTTGGTTGCAATTTCAATTTAATCCTCCAGAAACGACAGAACAAATAATGCAACAAATATTGTGGTTAAATTCAAATATACTAATTGACAAAAAACCTTAATTTTTTTGACAGAATGTTTAAAAAAGGTATAATCTTCGTAAATTATATCATCGGTAGGACTGGTGGAGTTATGTCGCACATGCAGCTAACAAAAACATATGGAAATATCTGCTCTACCCAAAATTACAACCAAATAATTGCAGCCTTACCGCAAAAGTGGAAGAGGAAAGTGGAAGGGGGAGAAAGTAAGGAACTTGTCTGTCGGCCTTGCATTAAAGAACATAATTGGTTAAGGAAAACTGTGATAAATAAAAAAGTATATCAGTTTCACTTAAGGACCAAAGGATTGACAGCCGTCCCATATAGATTGCAAAATAGTTGGGAAGAGATTTTTGACGTACCGATCCCATGGGATAGTGTTTATGAACTGACACGCAAAACGACACCGGATTCAAAAATTAGAATCTTTCAATTTAAATTATTATATAAAATTCTTGCTACCAATAGAATGTTGTTTATATGGGGGATACAATCTTCCCAGCTCTGCAGATTTTGCTGTGAAGAGACAGAATCATTAGATCATTTGTTTTGGTTCTGTCCATTTGTAGCTTGTTTTTGGACACAGGTCCAGGAATGGCTAAAGGATTGCAATATTTACCTGGAGCTAACCTTGCAGATAGCATTACTGGGTGATCTGAAAAGTCATAGTCAATCGATCAATAATATAATAATACTTTTAGCAAAAATGTTTATTTTTAATTCCCAATCTGTAGAAGCAATGAGAATAGAAAGGTTCAGAACTTTTGTAAAACATCACAGTACGGTTGAAATATATATGGCAAATAGAAATCCTATATGGATGGTGTTAAGAGATAGATGGGAGGTGTTGAATGGAGTTGAAGGATGGGACTAATAACAAATAACAACAAATAATTACAAGATAACTAATAATGTAAGCATACTGTGTCCATAATAAGTATATACAGTGGGGAGAACAAGTATTTGATACACTGCTGATTTTGCAGGTTTTCCTACTTACAAAGCATGTAGAGGTCTGTAATTTTTATCATAGGTACACTTCAACTGTGAGAGACGGAATCTAAAACAAAAATCCAGAAAATCACATTGTATGATTTTTAAGTAATTCATTTGCATTTTATTGCATGACATAAGTATTTGATCACCTACCAACCAGTAAGAATTCCGGCTCTCACAGACCTGTTAGTTTTTCTTTAAGAAGCCCTCCTGTTCTCCACTCATTACCTGTATTAACTGCACCTGTTTGAACTCATTACCTGTATAAAAGACACCTGTCCACACACTCAATCAAACAGACTCCAACCTCTCCACAATGGCCAAGACCAGAGAGCTGTGTAAGGACATCAGGGATAAAATTGTAGACCTGCACAAGGCTGGGATGGGCTACAGGACAATAGGCAAGCAGCTTGGTGAGAAGGCAACAACTGTTGGCGCAATTATTAGAAAATGGAAGAAGTTCAAGATGACGGTCAGTCACCTTCGGTCTGGGGCTCCATGCAAGATCTCACCTCGTGGGGCATCAATGATCATGAGGAAGGTGAGGGATCAGCCCAGAACTACACGGCAGGACCTGGTCAATGACCTGAAGAGAGCTGGGACCACAGTCTCAAAGAAAACCATTAGTAACACACTACGCCGTCATGGATTAAAATCCTGCAGCGCACGCAAGGTCCCCCTGCTCAAGCCAGCGCATGTCCAGGCCCGTCTGAAGTTTGCCAATGACCATCTGGATGATCCAGAGAAGGAATGGGAGTAGGTCATGTGGTCTGATGAGACAAAAATAGAGCTTTTTGGTCTAAACTCCACTCGCCGTGTTTGGAGGAAGAAGAAGGATGAGTACAACCCCAAGAACACCATCCCAACCGTGAAGCATGGAGGTGGAAACATCATTCTTTGGGGATGCTTTTCTGCAAAGGGGACAGGACGACTGCACCGTATTGAGGGGAGGATGGATGGGGCCATGTATCGCGAGATCTTGGCCAACAACCTCCTTCCCTCAGTAAGAGCATTGAAGATGGGTCGTGGCTGGGTCTTCCAGCATGACAACGACCCGAAACACACAGCCAGGGCAACTAAGGAGTGGCTCCGTAAGAAGCATCTCAAGGTTCTGAAGTGGCCTAGCCAGTCTCCAGACCTGAACCCAATAGAAAATCTTTGGAGGGAGCTGAAAGTCCGTATTGCCCAGCGACAGCCCCGAAACCTGAAGGATTTTGGAGTGGGCCAAAATCCCTGCTGCAGTGTGTGCAAACCTTGTCAAGACCTACAGGAAACGTATGATCTCTGTAATTGCAAACAAAGGTTTCTGTACCAAATATTAAGTTCTGATTTTCTGATGTATCAAATACTTATGTCATGCAATAAAATGAAAATGAATTACTTAAAAATCATACAATGTGATTTTCTGGATTTTTGTTTTAGATTCCGTCTCTCACAGTTGAAGTGTACCTATGATAAAAATTACAGACCTCTACATGCTTTGTAAGTAGGAAAACCTGCAAAATCGGCAGTGTATCAAATACTTGTTCTCCCCACTGTAGGTTGTATGTTGGGAACTTTTGGGAAAGAGCACAGTTAGAAAGATATGGCATATAGAAGCAAACCGGATGGACATATGAAAATGATCGGAGAGGTTGAGAGTAGAAGAAGTTCAGGAGCAAAAAGAAATAAAATATAATTATTGTGAAATTGACTGTGTCCATAAGGTGTAGATAGTAAGTATAGGCTGGAAGTAGAGGCCTGGGCATTGTTGTTAACTAATTTACCCCAAGTAGGGAAAGGATGGCGGGGTTGAAAAGTAATAAAGGGGAGTATATATATATAAAACATGGGGGATTGGAAGTGATACAGACAATTACATTGATGGAAGTTACAATCTATCTGCAATATTAAGCTGATCTACCCCCAAATAAAAAAATAAAAATAAAACACTTGGTTGAACTGTTGGAGTCATGAAAATAGAATGATTATTCAAATTCTATAGCTAGAATATCAGTGGGCACTTTGAATACAGTGTTGTTTGACATGACAACGAATGAAAATGCCAGGGAGGAACCTGTGACCGGGTAGGAACCAAAGTGTTGATAAGTGTTTCCTAGGGGACCCTATAATCTTTGGCTACATTGAATGTTCTCTTAGCTACTTCATGTAGCTAACATAGTCATGCTTTGCATATTCCAATTTCATTTAGAAGATACTGTTGCACAAACAACATGCTTTTAGGTCTAAACCATCACTGGTATTATCAGACTGTATAGCTAATTACTTTTGCTCTGACTCAGTACATTTATTAGCTAGCTAGCCAGCCAGCTAACTAGCTATTAGCATTAGCGGCTAACATGATTTAGGCCCAACTCACTAAGAAAAGACAAACTAGCTTTTTGCAGATGTAAGAAAGACCAACTAATAGTGTATTATAGAACGCTAGTGGATTTATATTAAGAAGCAAAGTGGAAATAGCATCGTTGTCATCAACATTGTTACATGTTCTGCTTTGACCATGCTGACTGAACGCAAATGTCTCCTGGTCGAGGAACAACCAATGCACTCCTGGAGTGACATGGGGCTGGGCTAGGTAGGTAGGTAGGTAGGGAGGGAGAGGGAGAGAGGGAGAGGGGGAGAGGGAGAGAGGGAGAGAGGGAGAGGGAGAGAGAGAGAGAGAGAGAGAGCTCAAGTAGCGAAGTAAACTATAAAAATAGACGTTACACACTGCGTATCACATTTAACAAACCAAACATTAAAATACTGTTATAGAAGGTAAAGTAAAAACCCAAACCGGTCCATGAATCAATACCGGTATATCGTAAAATACGGTGTACCGCCCAGCCCTAGATGAGAGGAATGAATGAGCGAGGGAGGAAAGAGAGAGATGGAGGGATGTAAGCAGCAGCTGGCTGTGTTGTGAAGGAGGCTGCTGGAAAACTCCTCATTAAATCATCCTCATTATTGCAGTAGTGATCTCAGCCAGAGCCCAACATACTGTAGTCAGTAATATAGCCCCACTGATGAGCACCCTGAGTCAGCCAGAGGCTAACAGACTCTCTAGGGCAGTGGTGGTTCTCAGCCCACTCCATCTTCTATCTCACTGCTTCTTAACATTTTTGTGCCAGGGACCAGCGAGCTATGCTAGATCTTCCTCCTTGGTCTTTCCTCCAGTTTACAGTAAAACTAGAGAAGTGAATCTCAACCAGAGCCCAACATACTAGTACAGCCCCACTGAGCACCCTGAGTAAGGCAGAGAGAGAGAGACCAGGGTAACCAGAGATTATTATATCTCTGTGGCTGCGTCCCAAATGGCACCCTATTCTCTAGGCTATATAGTGCACTACTTGGCTCCTATTAGACTCCGATCCAGACAGACGGTCAAAAGTAGTGCACTATATAGGGAATAGGGTGCCATTTGGGACGCACCCTATGGCCTACCCTCTAGCTAGCACCACTCTCATGCCGCCTCCACAAGATCTCTAGAAGACTAAGAACATCAAGACAGCAGACAGACAGACAGGCAGACAGAGAGACAGACAGGCAGGCAGACAGAGAGACAGGCAGACAGAGAGACAGACAGACAGGCAGAGAGACAGGCAGACAGGCAGGCAGAGAGACAGACAGACAGACAGACAGACAGAGAGACAGGCTCAGCTCAGCTCTCCACTCTAGTTTACCTTTTTACTCTGATATAACTCTATGGCTCAATCCCAATACACCCCTTAGCCCTTCCCATTGTTTTGGAGTGTCCGTCAGTGGGGGCGTGTCCCTCACGGACCAACTAGTGGTAGAGATAGATAAATAACCCTATGGAATGGGACATCACTACATCAACTAGTGGTAGAGAGAGATAAATAACCCTATGGAATGGGACATCACTACATCACTGGTGAACAGTAGAAGCGGCCAAAGGATAGCCTACCACACAATGTATTGACAACGAGCCTGTTTTTCACAATGCCTGAACTAGCGGCAGTAATAGCTTTCCTTATATTTCTAATGCAGGAAATACGTACTTACCATATGAGCAACACATGAGAACAACAATGTGCTGTAATGACTGTACCCATTATCTGGCTGTGGTTCAATGTGGAGTAGTAATGTAGCCATCCTCTGGCTGTGGTTCAACGTGGAGTAGTAATGTAGCCATCCTCTGGCTGTGGTTCAATGTGGAGTAGTAATGTAGCCATCCTCTGGCTGTGGTTCAATGTGGAATAGTAATGTAGCCATCCTTTGGCTGTGGTTCAATGTGGAGTAGTATTGTAGCCATCCTCTGGCTGTGGTTCAATGTGGAGTAGTAATGTAGCCATCCTCTGGCTGTGGTTCAATGTAGCCATCCTCTGGCTGTGGTTCAATGTGGAGTAGTATTGTAGCCATCCTCTGGCTGTGGTTCAATGTGGAGTAGTAATGTAGCCATTCTCTGGCTGTGGTTCAATGTGGAGAGTACTGAAGCAGGACTATCATTCCATAGCAGTTTGACAGTCGCATTTCCTTCACTCAGTCATTTTCTGCCATTTCTTGGGGATTCATGTTTAACCAGTGGAAGCAATAAAAAATGGAAACCAGTGTTCTGAACTAATTTATACCAAACGTTTTAGGGTCCAAACACAGATTGGCTACATAGCTCCACATCCATAGACATGAAGGTATTTTAATCCTCCACTACACGATAAGCAAGAAAAGAGTTAGCTAGCTACGTTACTTCAGCTGCATGACAAATATCTTCAATCTCTAACGTTTAAGAACAATGACAAGTCAGCCTTTGAAACATGTTTTAATGAACAGCAAGGCAAGCTTACAACATTGTTTATCCCAACATGTGTTACAGTAAAAGTTACAGTAACTCTCCCTGGTTGCCCTCATAACAACCATATTTCAACATAACTGTCTTGGTGCCCGGACTTCCCCTCAGTTAGCAGTGTGCTGTTAGAGGACTCCGTGTGGATGAGGTGATTTCAGATCTCATCAATGTTTATTGGTCCAGGGACTGCAGGCAGATGAACACCACACCCCAGGGTCTGAAAGCTGCTTATTTTTTGTCTTCTGCCTCTGAGGAACAGAAGTAGAGAGTTTGAGGTGGATTTAGTCTGCCATTCTTCAGTCTGATTTGTTGTTTGCTTGGGATGTGTTGGAGTTAGTAGTAATGTGAGAAATCTTGCCTAAACCCACCTCTGGGTGTTGTTTAATAATAAGCCCAGGCTCTGGTACTCTCATTACGTCCCTTAGCCTCCCTCAGTCCCTTCCCTCTCCTCTCCTCCCCCTGCCTCTCCTCTCCTCCACTCTCCTCCACTCTCCTCCCCCTGCCTCTCCTCCTCCTCCTCCCTCTCCTCTCCTCCCCCTGCCTCTCCTCTCCTCCCCTCCCCCTGCCTCTCCTCCCCCTGCCTCTCCTCTCCTCCCCCTGCCTCTCCTCCCCTCCCCTCCCCCTGAATCTCCTCCCTCTCCTCCCCCTGCCTCTCATCTCCTCTCCTCCCCTGCTTAAAGGGGATCTAGGATTTGGTGGAATTTGATGAGACATCATCAGATTTAATAAGTGCTTTGTGTAGCAGCGTTTTCTCTTCCCCGTAGGCCCTCTAACCAGCTTAGTCTCTCTCTCTCTTCCTGGCTGGATGCTAGTTGAGCTGACGCCACTCTCTCTTCCTGGCTGCAAATAGTCCTTATCTCTCTCTCTCCCTCCTTCTCTCTCCTGTCTCTCTCTTTCTCCTACTCTCTCACTTTCTCTTTCTGTCTCTCTCGCTCTTCCTGGCTGGATGCTAGCTAAACTGACGCCTCTCTCTCCTCTCTCAATTAAATTCATTTCAATTCAAGGGGCTTTATTGGCATGGGAAACACATGTTTACATTGCCATAGCAAGTGAAATAGACAAGAAATAAACAAGGGAAATAAACAATCAAAAGTTAACAGTAACCATTACTCACCATTAAAAAATATATATATATATAGACATTTCAAATGTTAGATTATTGGCTATTTACAGTGTTGTAACAATGTGCCAATAATCATTCTCTCTCTCCCTCCTCCTGTCTCTCTCTCCCTCCACTCTCTCTCTCCTGTCTCTCTCTCCCTCCCCTCTCTCTCTCTCTCCTCTCGCTCCCTCCTATCTCTCTCTCTCTCTCTCCTGTCTCTCTCTCTCTCTCTCTCTCTCTCTCTCTCTCTCTCTCTCTCTCTCTCTCTCTCTCCTGTCTCTCTCTCCCTCCCTCTCTCTCTCTCTCTCTCTCCTGTCTCTTTCTCTCTTTCTCCTTATTTCTCTCTCTTTCTATATCAGTTCTCTCTCTCTCTCATCTCTCTCTCCCTCTATCCTAAGGCATTGTGGTAGATTATGGATCTGCTGGGTCTCTCTTCATCACTCATCTGTGTATTATCATTTCTCATTTATTTTATCCTTTGGCTGCCAGCCAGCTAGCTAGCTACATAGCTTTTGAGTTTGCTGTTAATCATACTGGAAGTTCTGCCAGCCAGTCCTGTTTATTGAACTTGGAGGTAATGGTTGTTCATCAATTTACCAACATCCATAGCATCCTCTCATTCAACTCTTCAACCCTGTCCCCTTCAACTCTCGTCCTCCAAAAGACACCGGTCTCTTCTCCTCATCCTGTGTCTGGTAACCCTCTATCTCAATTCAATTTCAATGTAAGGGCTTTATTGGCATGGGAAACGTATATTAACATTGCCAAAGCAAGTGAAGTAGATAGTAAACAAAAGTGAAATAAACAATCAATATTAACAGTAAACATTATACTCAGAAGTTCCAAAATAATAAAGACATTTCAAGTGTCATATTGTGTCTATATACAGTGTTGTAACAATGTGCAAATAGTTAAAGTACAAATGGGAAAATAAATAAACATAAATATAGGTTGTATTTACAATGGTGTTTGTTCTTCACGGGTTGCCCTTTTCTTGTGGCAACAGGTCACAAATCTTGCTGCTGTGATGGCACACTGTGATATTTCACCCAGTAAATATGGGAGTTTATCAAAATTGGATTTGTTTTCAAATTCTTTGTGGGTCTGTGCAATCTGAGGGAAATGTGTGTCTCTAAAATGGTCAGTCATACATTTGGCAGGAGGTTAGGAAGTGCAGCTCAGTTACCACCTCATTTTGTGGGCAGTGTGCACATAGCCTTTCTTCTCTTGAGAGTCAGGTCTGCCTACGATTCTGACAGAATCTGTGCAGAAGATCTAGGTGCTACTGTAGGCCCTCCTTGGTTGGTGACCGAAGCACTAGATCATCTGCAAACAGTAGACATTTGATTTCTGAGTCCAGTAGGTTGAGGCCAGGTGCTGCAGACTGTTCTAGTGTCCTTGCCAATTCGTTGATATAGATGTTGAAGAGGGTGGGGCTTAAACTGCATCCCTGTCTCACCCCATGGCCCTGAGGAAAGAAATCTGTGTGTTTATTGCCAATTTTAACTGCACACTGGTTGTTTGTGTTCATGGATTTTATAATGTTGTATGTTTTTCTCCCCCTACATCCCCTCCCTCCCCCTACATCCCCTCCCTCCTCCTACATCCCCTCCCTCCTCCTACATCCCCTCCCTCCCCCTACATCCCCTCCCTCCTCCTACATCCCCTCCCCTACATCCCCCCCTACAGATCATGTCTTCACTACTCCACTACCAGTCAGATAGCTACTGGGTTACAGATCATGTCTTCACTACTCCATTACCAGTCAGATAGCTACTGGGTTACAGATCATGTATTCACTACTCCACTACCAGTCAGATAGCTACTGGGTTACAGATCATGTCTTCACTACTCCACTACCAGTCAGATAGCTACTGGGTTACAGATCATGTCTTCACTACTCCACTACCAGTCAGATAGCTACTGGGTTACAGATCATGTCTTCACTACTCCACTACCAGTCAGATAGCTACTGGGTTACAGATCATGTCTTCACTACTCCATTACCAGTCAGATAGCTACTGGGTTACAGATCATGTCTTCACTACTCCACTACCAGTCAGATAGCTACTGGGTTACAGATCATGTCTTCACTACTCCACTACCAGTCAGATAGCTACTGAGTTACAGATAATGTCTTCACTACTCCACTACCAGTCAGATAGCTACTGGGTTGATAAATCTGTGTGTTTATTGCCAATTTTAACTGCACACTGGTTGTTTGTGTTCATGGATTTTATAATGTTGTATGTTTTTCTCCCCCTACATCCCCTCCCTCCCTCCTCCTACATCCCCTCCCTCCCCCTACATCCCCTCCCTCCTCCTACATCCCCTCCCTCCCCCTACATCCCCTCCCTCCTCCTACATCCCCTCCCTCCCCTACATCCCCTCCCTCCTCCTACATCCCCTCCCCTACATCCCCCCTCCCCTCCTTCCTCCTATACTCCTGTGCCCCCTCCCCTCCCCTCCCTCCTCCTATACTCCTGCGCCCCCTCCCTCCTCCTACACTCCTGCGCCCCCTCCCCTCCCTTCCCTACACCCCTGCGTCCCCTCCCCTCCCTTCCCTCCTCCTATACTCTTGCGCCCTCCCCTCCTCTGCCTCCCTGACACTCCCTCCCGCTCTTCTCTTCTCTCCGTCTCTCTCCACTAACAAACAGTCGTTCCAGCCCACTGCAGATCAATGAAACATTTGATAGCAGAAGGAAAGACTATCTACGTATATCTTCATGGGGTGTGAAATTGAGTTTTTACTAAAACGAGAGGGGAGTTTTGGAGAGATGGAGGGAGAGATGTGGATGGAGGGAGCAATGAATGGAAAGCGGCCCGTTACTAGAGAGGAAATAATTAAACTTCATTGCTTTCATGTTGACTGCTCAGTCTACCCTACTCTGCTCCCTCCCTCCCTCTGCCTCCCTCCCTCCCTCAGCCTCCCTTCCTCAGCCTCCATTCCTCAGCCCTGCCCTGCCTCCTACTGTGGTTAGTAGTTTCCCTACTCCATTACCAGTCAGATAGCTACTGGGTTACAGATCATGTCTTCACTACTCCACTACCAGTCAGATAGCCACTGGGTTACAGATCATGTCTTCACTACTCCACTACCAGTCAGATAGCTACTGGGTTACAGATCATGTCTTCACTACTCCACTACCAGTCAGATAGCCACTGGGTTACAGATAATGTCTTCACTACTCCACTACCAGACAGATAGCTACTGGGTTACAGATCATGTCTTCACTACTCCACTACCAGTCAGATAGCCACTGGGTTACAGATCATGTCTTCACTACTCCATTACCAGTCAGATAGCTATTGGGTTACAGATCATGTCTTCACTACTCCACTACCAGTCAGATAGCTACTGGGTTACAGATCATGTCTTCACTACTATATATGTGTGTGTGTGTGTGTGTGTGTGTGTGTGTGTGTGTGTGTGTGTGTACATATGTGTGTGTGTGTATATATGTATGTATGTATGTATGTGTATATATATATATATATATATATATATATAATGTATATGTATATATCAAATCAAATCAAATTGTATTTGCCACATACGCCGAATACAACAGGTGTAGACATTACCGTGAAATGCTTACTTACAGCCCTTAACCAACAATGCATTTATTTCTTAATAAAAAAGTAAAATAAAACAACAACAACAAAAAAGTGTTGAGAAAAAAAGAGCAGAAGTAAAATAAAATAACAGTAGGGAGGCTATATATACAGGGGGGTACCGGTGCAGAGTTAATGTGCGGGGGCACCGGCTAGTTGAGGTAATATGTACATGTGGGTAGAGTTAATGTGACTATGCATAAATAAATAACAGAGTAGCAGCAGCGTATAAAGATGGGGTGGGGTTGGGGGGGCAGTGCAAATAGTACGGGTAGCCATGGTTAGCTGTTCAGGAGTCTTATGGCTTGGGGGTAGAAGCTGTTAAGAAGCCTTTTTGACCTAGACTTGGTGCTCCGGTACCACTTGCTCTGCGGTAGCAGAGAGAACAGTCTATGACTAGGGTGGCTGGAGTCTTTGACAATTTTTAGGGCCTTCCTCTGACACCGCCTTGTATAGAGGTCCTGGATGGCAGGAAGCTTGGCCCCAGTGATGTACTGGGCCGTACGCACTACCCTCTGTAGTGCCTTGCGGTCGGAGGCCGAGCAGTTGCTATACCAGGCGATGATACAACCAGTCAGGATGCTCTCGATGGTGCAGCTGTATAACTTTTTGAGGATCTGAGGACCCATTCCAAATCTTTTCACTCTCCTGAGGGGGAATAGGCTTTGTCGTGCCCTCTTCACGATTGTCTTGGTGTGTTTGGACCATGATAGTTCGTTGCTGATGTGGACACCAAGGAACTTGAAGCTCTCAACCTGTTCCACTACAACCCCGTCGATGAGAATGGGGGCGTGCTCAGTCCTCTTTTTTTCCCCTGTAATCCACAATCATCTCCTTTGTCTTGGTCACGTTGAGGGAGAGGTTGTTATCCTGGCACCACACGGCCAGGTCTCTGACCTCCTCCCTATAGGCTGTCTCATTGTTGTCGGTGATCAGGCCTACCACTGTTGTGTCGTCGGCAAACTTAATGATGGTGTTGGAGTCGTGCCTGGCCATGCAGTCATGGGTGAACAGGGAGTACAGGAGGGGACTGAGCACGCACCCCTGAGGGGCCCCCGTGTTGAGGATCAGCGTGGCAGATGTGTTGTTCCCTACCCTTACCACCTGGGGGCGGCCCGTCAGGAAGTCCAGGATCCAGTTGCAGAGGGAGGTGTTTAGTCCCAGGATCCTTAGCTTAGTGATGAGCTTTGAGGGCACTATGGTGTTGAACGCTGAGCTGTAGTCAATGAATAGCATTCTCACGTAGGTGTTCCTCTTGTCCAGGTGGGACAACCTACTCATTCAAGGGTTTTTCTTTATTTGTACTATTTCCTACATTGTAGAATAATAGTGAAGACATCAAAACTATGAAATAACACATATGGAATCATGTAGTAACCAAAAAAGTACTAAACAAATCAAAATATATTTTAAGCTTTTAGATTCTTCAAAGTAGCCACCCTTTGCCTTGATGTGTATATATATATATATATATATATATATATATATATATATATATATACAGTGGGGAGAACAAGTATTTGATACAATGCCGATTTTGCAGGTTTTCCTACTTACAAAGCATGTAGAGGTCTGTAATTTTTATCATAGGTACACTTCAACTGTGAGAGACGGAATCTAAAACAAAAATCCAGAAAATCACATTGTATGATTTTTAAGTAATTAATTTGCATTTTATTGCATGACATAAGTATTTGATACATCAGAAAAGCAGAACTTAATATTTGGTACAGAAACCTTTGTTTGCAATTACAGAGATCATACGTTTCCTGTAGGTCTTGACCAGGTTTGCACACACTGCAGCAGGGATTTTGGCCCACTCCTCCATACAGACCTTCTCCAGATCCTTCAGGTTTTGGGTCTGTCGCTGGGCAATACGGACTTTCAGCTCCCTCCAAAGATGTTCTATTGGGTTCAGGTCTGGAGACTGGCTAGGCCACTCCAGGACCTTGAGATGCTTCTTATGGAGCCACTCCTTAGTTGCCCTGGCTGTGTGTTTCGGGTCGTTGTCATGCTGGAAGACCCAGCCACGACTCATCTTCAATGCTCTTACTGAGGGAAGGAGGTTGTTGGCCAAGATCTTGCGATACCTGGCCCCATCCATCCTCCCCTCAATTCGGTGCAGTCGTCCGGTCCCCTTTGCAGAAAAGCATCCCCAAAGAATGATGTTTCCACCTCCATGCTTCACGGTTGGGATGGTGTTCTTGGGGTTGTACTCATCCTTCTTCTTCCTCCAAACACGACGAGGGGAGTTTAGACCAAAAAGCTCTATTTTTGTCTCATCAGACCACATTACCTTCTCCCATTCCTCCTCTGGATCATCCAGATGGTCATTGGCAAACTTCAGACGGGCCTGGACATGCGCTGGCTTGAGCAGGGGGACCTTGCGTGCGCTGCAGTATTTTAATCCATGACGGCGTAGTGTGTTACTAATGGTTTTCTTTGAGACTGTGGTCCCAGCTCTCTTCAGGTCATTGACCAGGTCCTGCTGTGTAGTTCTGGGCTGATCCCTCACCTTCCTCATGATCATTGATGCCCCATGAGGTGAGATCTTGCATGGAGCCCCAGACCGAGGGTGATTGACCGTCATCTTGCACTTCTTCCATTTTCTAATAATTGCGCCAACATTATGCTTTGGGGGTGTTTTTCTGCTAAGGGGACAGGACAACTTCACCGCATCAAAGGGACGATGGACGGGGCCATGTACCGTCAAATCTTGGGTGAGAACCTCCTTCCTCAGCCAGGGCATTAAAAATGGGTCGTGGATGGGTATTCCAGCATGACAATGACCCAAAACACTAGGCCAAGGCAACAAAGGAGTGGCTCAAGAAGAAGCACATTAATGTCCTGGAGTGGCCTAGCCAGTCTCCAGACCTTAATCTCATAGAAAATCTGTGAAGGGAGCTGAAAGTTCGAGTTGCCAAACGTCAGCCTTGAAACCTTAATGACTTGGAAAAGATCTGCAAAGAGGAGTGGGAAAAAATCCCTCCTGAGATGTGTGCAAACCTTTGTGGCCAACTACAAGAAACGTCTGACCTCTATGATTGCCAACAAAGGTTTTGCCACCAAGTACTAAGTCATGTTTTGCAGAGGGGTCAAATACTTATTTCCCTCATTAAAATGCAAATCAATTTATAAAATTTTTGACATGCGTTTTTCTGGATTTTTTTGTTGTTATTCTGTCTCTCACTGTTCAAATAAACCTACCATTAAAATTATAGACTTATCATGTCTTTGTCAATGGGCAAACGTACAAAATCAGCAGGGGATCAAATACTTTTTTCCCTCACTGTATATATATATATATATATATACAGTGGGGGAAAAAAGTATTTAGTCAGCCACCAATTGTGCAAGTTCTCCCACTTAAAAAGATGAGAGAGGCCTGTAATTTTCATCATAGGTACACGTCAACTATGACAGACAAAATGAGAAAAAAAATCCAGAAAATCACATTGTAGGATTTTTAATTAATTTATTTGCAAATAATGGTGGAAAATAAGTATTTGGTCAATAACAAAAGTTTGTCAATACTTTGTTATATACCCTTTGTTGGCAATGACACAGGTCAAATGTTTTCTGTAAGTCTTCACAAGGTTTTCACACACTGTTGCTGGTATTTTGGCCCATTCCTCCATGCATATCTCCTCTAGAGCAGTGATGTTTTGGGGCTGTTGCTGGGCAACATGGACTTTCAACTCCCTCCAAAGATTTTCTATGGGGTTGAGATCTGGAGACTGGCTAGGCCACTCCAGGACCTTGAAATGCTTCTTACGAAGCCAATCCTTCGTTGCCCGGGCGGTGTGTTTGGGATCATTGTCATGCTGAAAGACCCAGCCACGTTTCATCTTCAATGCCCTTGCTGATGGAAGGAGGTTTTCACTCAAAATCTCACGATACATGGCCCCATTCATTCTTTCCTTTACACGGATCAGTCGTCCTGGTCCCTTTGCAGAAAAACAGCCCCAAAGCATGATGTTTCCACCCCCATGCTTCACAGTAGGTATGGTGTTCTTTGGATGCAACTCAGCATTCTTTGTCCTCCAAACACGACGAGTTGAGTTTTTACCAAAAAGTTATATTTTGGTTTCATCTGACCATATGACATTCTCCCAATCCTCTTCTGGATCATCCAAATGCACTCGAGCAAACTTCAGACGGGCCTGGACATGTACTGGCTTAAGCAGGGGGACACGTCTGGCACTGCAGGATTTGAGTCCCTGGCGGCGTAGTGTGATACTGATGGTAGGCTTTGTTACTTTGGTCCCAGCTCTCTGCAGGTCATTCACTAGGTCCCCCTGTATGGTTCTGGGATTTATGCTCACATTTCTTGTGATCATTTTGACCCCACAGGGTGAGATCTTGCGTGGAGCCCCAGATCGAGGGAGATTATCAGTGGTCTTGTATGTCTTCCATTTCCTAATAATTGCTCCCACAGTTGATTTCTTCAAACCAAGCTGCTTACCTATTGCAGATTCAGTCTTCCCAGCCTGGTGCAGGTCTACAATTTTGTTTCTGGTGTCCTTTGACAGCTCTTTGGTCTTGGCCATAGTGGAGTTTGGAGTGTGACTGTTTGAGGTTGTGGACAGGTGTCTTTTATACTGATAACAAGTTCAAACAGGTGCCATTAATACAGATAACGAGTGGAGGACAGAGGAGCCTCTTAAATAAGAAGTTACAGGTCTGTGAGAGCCAGAAATCTTGCTTGTTTGTAGGTGACCAAATACTTATTTTCCACCATAATTTGCAAATAAATTCATTAAAAATCCTACAATGTGATTTTCTGGAAATTTTTTCCTCAATTTGTCTGTCATAGTTGACGTGTACCTATGATGAAAATTACAGGCCTCTCTCATCTTTTTAAGTGGGAGAACTTGCACAATTGGTGGCTGACTAAATACTTTTTTTCCCCACTGTATATATATATATATATATATATATATATATATATATATATATACACACACACACAGTACCAGTATATATACATACACACAGTATTTCCTACATTGTAGAATAATAGTGAAGACATCAAAACTATGAAATAACACATATGGAATCATGTAGTAACCAAAAAAGTACTAAACAAATCAAAATATATTTTAAGCTTTTAGATTCTTCAAAGTAGCCACCCTTTGCCTTGATGACAGCTTTGCACAATCTTGCCATTCTCTCAACCAGCTTCATGACGTAGTCACCTGGAATGCATTTCAATTAACAGGTGTGCCTTGTTAAAAGTTAATTTGTGAAATTTATTTGAGCCAATTAGTTGTGTTGTGACAAGGTAGGGGTGGTATACAGAAGATAGCCCTATTTGGTAAAATGCCAAGTCCATATTATGGCAAGAACAGCTCAAATAAGCAAAGAGAAACAGGTCAGTCAATCCGGAATATTTCAAGAACTTTGAAAGTTTCTTCAAGTGCAGTGGCAAAAACCATCAAGCGCTATGATGAAACTGGCTCTCATGAGGACCACCACAGGAAAAGAAGACCCAGAGTTACCTCTGCTGCAGAGGATAAGTTCATTAGAGTTAACTGCACCTCAGATTGCAGCCAAAATAAATTCTTCACAGAGTTCAAGTAACAGACACATCTCAACATCAACTGTTCAGAGGAGACTGCGTGAATCAGGCCTTCATGGTCGAATTGCTTCAAAGAAACCACTACTAAAGGACACCAATAAGAAGAAGAGACGTGCTTGGGCCAAGAAACACGAGCAATGGACATTAAAACGGTGGAAATCTGTCCTTTGAGTCCAAATTTGAGATTTATGGTTCCAACCGCCGCGTCTTTGTGAAACGCAAAGTAGGTGAACGGATGATCTCCGCATGTGTGGTTCCCACCATGAAGCATGGACGAGGAGGTGTGATGGTGTGGGGGTGCTTTGCTGGTGACACTGTCTGTGATTTATTTAGAATTCAAGGCACTTAACCAGCATGGCTACCACAGAATTCTGTAGCGATACACCATCCCATCTGGTTTGCGCTTAGTGGGACTATCATTTGTAGTATGTGTTGTAGTGTGTATCAGGTTGTTGTAGTGCAGTATGTATCAGGTTGTTGTAGTGCAGTATGTATCAGGTGGTTGTGTTGTAGTATGTATCAGGTGGTTGTGTTGTAGTATGTATCAGGTGGTTGTGTTGTAGTATGTATCAGGTGGTTGTGTTGTAGTATGTATCAGGTGGTTGTAGTGTGTATCAGGTGGTTGTGTTGTAGTATGTATCAGGTGGTTGTAGTATGTATCAGGTGGTTGTGTTGTAGTATGTATCAGGTGGTTGTGTTGTAGTATGTATCAGGTGCTTGTGTTGTAGTATGTATCAGGTGGTTGTGTTGTAGTATGTATCAGGTGCTTGTGTTGTAGTATGTATCAGGTGGTTGTAGTGTAGTGTGTATCAGGTGGTTGTGTTGTACAAACATTTGTTTCAGTCGTTCTCATGCAATTATGGAATACAATTGTTAAATGTCTTCCTTCACCACGGCTCAGTAGGGATATCTGTAACCATTGGTATTTTAGCTTTCCAATTTGAAATACCAAAACAAGATTTCGATGATAATTGTATAAAAACAAAACATATTTTGTTGGGTTAGACTGTTCTGTAACTACTTCATTATGATTTAGAACATGATCCAAGTTATCACGGCTGGATGTTGAGTCATCTAGCATACTCACGGCTGGATGTTGAGTCATCTAGCATACTCACGGCTGGATGTTGAGTCATCTAGCATACTCACGGCCGGATGTTGAGTCATCTAGCATACTCACGGCTGGATGTTGAGTCATCTAGCATACTCACGGCCGGATGTTGAGTCATCTAGCATACTCACGGCTGGATGTTGACTCATCTAGCATACTCACGGCTGGATGTTGAGTCATCTAGCATGCTCACGGCTGGATGTTGAGTCATCTAGCATACTCACGGCCGGATGTTGAGTCATCTAGCATGCTCACGGCTGGATGTTGACTCATCTAGCATACTCACGGCTGGATGTTGAGTCATCTAGCATGCTCACGGCTGGATGTTGAGTCATCTAGCATACTCACGGCTGGATGTTGAGTCATCTAGCATGCTCACGGCTGGATGTTGAGTCATCTAGCATACTCACGGCTGGATGTTGAGTCATCTAGCATGCTCATGGCTGGATGTTGAGTCATCTAGCATGCTCACGGCTGGATGTTGAGTCATCTAGCATTCTCACGGCTGGATGTTGAGTCATCTAGCATACTCACGGCTGGATGTTGAGTTCTCTCTCTGGAAACTACTGAGCTGTGGAGGATACCTGCTGGTTCTACCATGCTGATTATGCCATGCTAGTTCTACCTGCTGGTTCTACCATGCTGATTATACTATGCTGGTTCACCCTGATGGTGTTGTAGTGCAGCCTTCTGTCTAAAAGCTCTGGGAGTGTTGGAGTGTTGTAGTGTTGGAGTGATGGAGTGTTGTAGTGTTGTAGTGATGGAGTGTTGTAGTGATGGAGTGTTGGAGTGTTGTAGTGTTGTAGTGATGGAGTGTTGTAGTGATGGAGTGTTGTAGTGATGGAGTGTTGTAGTGTTGTAGTTCAGCCTTCTGTCTTTGTTTCTCCTACTCTATTGATATAGTGATGTGGCTGCGTTTGTGTCTTCCATATACTAACAGTGTCTCTCTGTCTCCTGTGTTTCAGGTTCAACTACAGATCTACACACCATCTGACCATCAATGGCTTCTACGACTTCCTCAACTGGTTCGATGACAGGGCGTGGTACCCACTGGGCAGGATAGTGGGGGGCACGGTGAGTGAAATAACTAACGTTTTTGTGTGTGAGTGGATGGATTAGGAGTGGAAAGTAGCTCTCTATTTCTTTCTCTTTCACTCTCTCTGTTGTTTTCTTTCTCTCGATCTTGCTCTCTCTATCTTTTTCTCTCACACTCTCTCTTTCTCTAGCTTTCTTTCTGATTCTCTCCTCTTGTATTTTAGATCTACCCAGGCCCGATGGTCATGTTTTGCCAGTTGTGATAGACATGGATTTACCCTATCTTAGTTACCCTCTCTCTCTCTCTCTCTCTCTCTCTCTCTCTCTCTCTCTCTCTCTCTCTCTCTCTCTCTCTCTCTCTCTCTCTCTCTCTCTCTCTCTCTCTCTCCAGGTTTACCCAGGTCTGATGGTAACGGCTGGTCTCTCTCTCTCTCTCCAGGTTTACCCAGGTCTGATGTTAACGGCTGGTCTTTCTCTCTCCAGGTTTACCCAGGTCTGATGGTAACGGCTGGTCTCTCTCTCGCTCCAGGTTTACCCAGGTCTGATGGTAACGGCTGGTCTTTCTCTCTCTCTCTCTCCAGGTTTACCCAGGTCTGATGGTAATGGCTGGTCTCTCTCTGTCTTTCCAGGTTTACCCAGGTCTGATGTAACGGCTGGTCTCTCTCTCTCTCTCTCACTCCAGGTTTACCCAGGTCTGATGGTAACGGCTGGTCTCTCTCTCTCTCCAGGTTTACCCAGGTCTGATGGTAACGGCTGGTCTCTCTCTCTCGCTCCAGGTTTACCCAGGTCTGATGGTAACGGCTGGTCTCTGTCTCGCTCCAGATTTACCCAGGTCTGATGGTAATGGCTGGTCTTTCTTTCTCTCTCTCTCTCTCTCCAGGTTTACCCAGGTCTGATGGTAACGGCTGGTCTCTCTCGCTCTCCAGGTTTACCCAGGTCTGATGGTAACGGCTGGTCTCTCTCTCTCTCTAGGTTTACCCAGGTCTGATGGTAATGGCTGGTCTCTCTCTCGCTCCAGATTTACCCAGGTCTGATGGTAACGGCTGGTCTTTCTCTCTCTCTCTCTCTCTCTCTCTCTCTCTCCAGGTTTACCCAGGTCTGATGGTAACGGCTAGTCTCTCTCTCTCTCTCTCCAGGTTTACCCAGGTCTGATGGTAACAGCTGGTCTTTCTCTCTCCAGGTTTACCCAGGTCTGATGCTAATGGCTGGTCTCTCTCTCTCTCCAGGTTTACCCAGGTCTGATGGTAACGGCTGGTCTTTCTCTCTCTCTCTCTCTCCAGGTTTACCCAGGTCTGATGGTAACGGCTGGTCTTTCTCTCTCTCTCTCTCCAGGTTTACCCAGGTCTGATGGTAACGGCTGGTCTCTCTCTCTCTCCAGGGTTACCCAGGTCTGATGGTAACGGCTGGTCTCTCTCTCACTCCAGGTTTACCCAGGTCTGTTGGTAACGGCTAGTCTCTCTCTCTCTCTCCAGGTTTACCCAGGTCTGATGGTAACGGCTGGTCTCTCTCTCTCTCCAGGGTTACCCAGGTCTGATGGTAACGGCTGGTCTCTCTCTCACTCCAGGTTTACCCAGGTCTGATGGTAACGGCTGGTCTCTCTCTCTCTCCAGGTTTACCCAGGTCTGATGGTAACGGCTAATCTCTCTCTCTCTCTCCAGGTTTACCCAGGTCTGATGGTAATGGCTGGTCTCTCTCTGTCTTTCCAGGTTTACCCAGGTCTGATGGTAACGGCTGGTCTCTCTCTCTCTCTAGGTTTACCCAGGTCTGATGGTAATGGCTGGTCTCTCTCTCGCTCCAGATTTACCCAGGTCTGATGGTAACGGCTGGTCTTTTTCTCTCCCTCTCTCTCTCTCTCTCTCTCTCTCTCCAGGTTTACCCAGGTCTGATGGTAACGGCTGGTCTCTCTCTCTCTCTCCAGGTTTACCCAGGTCTGATGGTAACGGCTGGTCTTTCTCTCTCCAGGTTTACCCAGGTCTGATGCTAATGGCTGGTCTCTCTCTCTCTCCAGGTTTACCCAGGTCTGATGGTAACGGCTGGTCTTTCTCTCTCTCTCTCTCCAGGTTTACCCAGGTCTGATGATAACGGCTGGTCTTTCTCTCTCTCTCTCTCTCTCTCTCCAGGTTTACCCAGGTCTGATGGTAACGGCTAGTCTCTCTCTCTCTCTCCAGGTTTACCCAGGTCTGATGGTAATGGCTGGTCTCTCTCTGTCTTTCCAGGTTTACCCAGGTCTGATGGTAACGGCTGGTCTCTCTCTCACTCCAGGTTTACCCAGGTCTGATGGTAACGGCTGGTCTCTCTCTCTCCCCAGGTTTACCCAGGTCTGATGGTAACGGCTAGTCTCTCTCTCGCTCTAGATTTACCCAGGTCTGATGGTAACGGCTGGTCTCTCTCTCTCTCCAGGTTTACCCAGGTCTGATGGTAATGGCTGGTCTCTCTCTGTCTTTCCAGGTTTACCCAGGTCTGATGGTAACGGCTGGTCTCTCTCTATCTCTCTCTCCCTCCAGGTTTACCCAGGTCTGATGGTAATGGCTGGTCTCTCTCTACAGGTTTACCCAGGTCTGATGGTAACGGCTGGTCTCTCTCTCTCTCTCTCCAGGTTTACCCAGGTCTGATGGTAACCGCTGGTCTCTCTCTCTCTCTCTCTCTCTCTCTCTCTCTCTCTCTCTCTCTCTCTCTCTCTCTCTCTCTCTCTCTCTCTCTCTCTCTCTCTCTCTCTCTCTCCAGGTTTACCCAGGTCTGATGGTAACCGCTGGTCTCTCTCTCTCTCCAGGTTTACCCAGGTCTGATGGTAACTGCTGGTCTCTCTCTCTCTCCAGGTTTACCCAGGTCTGATGGTAACGGCTGGTCTCTCTCTCTCTCCAGGTTTACCCAGGTCTGATGGTAATGCCTGGTCTCTCTCTGTCTTTCCAGGTTTACCCAGGTCTGATGGTAACGGCTGGTCTCTCTCTCTCTCCAGGTTTACCCAGGTCTGATGGTAACGGCTGGTCTCATCCACTATGTTCTAAACCTGCTCCACATCACAGTGCACATCCGAGACGTGTGTGTGTTCCTGGCGCCCGTCTTCAGCGGCCTCACGTCCATTGCCACCTTTCTGCTGACCCGCGAGCTCTGGAACCAGGGGGCAGGGCTTCTGGCGGCGTGCTTCATCGCTATTGTCCCCGGTTACATCTCCCGTTCCGTGGCGGGCTCCTTCGACAATGAGGGCATCGCCATCTTTGCCCTCCAGATTACCTACTATCTATGGGTTAGTGGAGACACAGCACTGCAACAGAACACACACTCTAGGGTTTAATATTGTCCCTAAAATCCCAAAAACATCCTTCCCAAGAAAATTGCAACCATACCGGTAATATCCCAGTATTCCTGTTCAATCTGGAAATGCTATTTAAAAGCATATAATAGCAGCGAAAACAATCTGACATGATTCTACCACTGATATGGAGAAATATGGACAGGAATCTAATGGTTTCTTGTTTTATTTGTCACAATTTAATCAACTCAAAGTTCTGTCAGTCACCACACTATATGTCAGTGATGTAGCCTAGTTTAAATGTAGGGCTAAAATATTGAGGTTATTGGTCTAGCGTTGTGATGACTGATCTAATGTATGAATGAAGCCAGAGAGTTAATATATCAGTTTCATGCAGCTATTCGCACGTGCATATTTAGTATTTTTGCATTAGTGCGGCAAACTTTTTTTATTTGTATTATTGGTCCACGGGACCTGTCATTATTTGTCTTGGGAAACGGGAAGGAGCTTGGTCGGGAAGTGCCGGGATACTGGTCACCAGTATTAAACCCAAACATACACACACACACTGCAGGATTTAATTAGTGATTTTCCAGGGCAGATTTGGGGTGAATTCAGTTTAGGCATTAGCTCTGGGACAAGGTTACTCATCACATGTTTTTAGGCCACCAAACAACCTCTGCTACACATGCAGCTAAACATGCAACTTACTCTATCAACCCTTCCCATCCACTCTCATATATCCGCCATGCCACTTCTCAAAGACCTGTATAGGCTTCTCTCTTTAACTAGATGTATGTCTGATTGAGCAGCAACTGACAGACATAGACAGCCAGTCATCAAAGACAAGCGAGTGCAGTGCGTAGTTAATAAAGGATCTGATATCAAACTGACATCAGATAATAAGTAAAGCTTGGCTCCAATACTCTGTGTGTGTGTGTGTGAGGGGGGGGGGGCTGTTTTGAACTACTGAATCCCTAGCCATCTCCCCTGCCTTACACAGCGTAGACAAACAAACAACAAATAGGGTAAACAAACCAACCAGCTCTCTCATCATTAATCCCAGCTGTACCTTTCTAAGTGTTGTAACCATGGCAACATACCCCAGATACATTACTCTTCCTGTTGTTGACTTTATGTAATCGCTGGCTTTTATGGAACATTAATTTTACTGTTCCTGTTCAATATGCAGCTGCTCTATGCCTCTTTACTGTTCCTGTTCAATATGCAGCTGCTCTATGCCTCTTTACTGTTCCTGTTCAATATGCAGCTGCTATGTGCCTCTTTACTGTTCCTGTTCAATATGCAGCTGCTCTATGCCTCTTTACTGTTCCTGTTCAATATGCAGCTGCTCTATGCCACTTTTTACTGTTCCTGTTCAGTATGCAGCTGCTCTAAGACTTATTTCTGTCGGAAGGTAAAACATTTTGTCACATTTTTCCACTGTGTGTGCATCTGAAATGGCACCTTATTTCCAATATCCGATCACTACTATGATCAGAGACTGGGGCTCATAGGGCTCTGGTTAAAGGTAGTTCACTACTGGGAGTAGGGAGTCATTTGGGACCCTCTGTGTATCTCACTACTGCTTTCTCTGGCCCCATTTTACTATCAAGTGTATTGGGGAAGTTTAAATGCAATGTTTGAATGAAGTGAGTAACGATATGAACCCTTTCCTCTCCTGTCTGTCTGTTAGGTGAAGTCAGTGAAGACTGGTTCAGTGTTCTGGGCCATCGGCTGCTGCCTCTCATACTTCTATATGGTGAGAGGACACACACGGACACACACACACACACGGGGACACACATAAACACACACACACACGCGCGCGCTATCTGAATGGTGTTTTCAGTACAGTGACGGTCTTCAGGGACAGTGAACACAAAGCCAGTAACTGTAGCTGTGTATTTCCCATGCACTTTGAAGAGTAGATGCTGTGTCTGTAACTCATTATAACAGGTCTCCTTGTCCTCCCATTCAGATACGTACAGCAGCTGTCATCTCATTAATGAATTATGTCAAGTAAATACAGGAACAAACATCCATCATCATGCCTTAGCCCCTCAGGGAAAGCACAGTTATACACTCTGACACACTTTTAAATCCTGAGGTAACTGCAATGACTCTCTTTTCAAACCAGAGGTAACGGTAATGACTCTCTTTTAAATCCTGAGGTAACAGTAATGACTCTCTTTTCAAACCTGATGTAACAGTAATGACTCTCTTTTCAAACCTGAGGTAACTGTAATGACTCTCTTTTAAATCTTGAGGTAACAGTAATGACTCTCTTAAAACCTGAGGTAACAGTAATGACTCTCTTTTTTAAAACCTGAGGGAACTGTGTCAAGGTAGATGTTGGTGGGTGTGGTGGTGGAATCAGGCGCAGGACGCAGAACGTTAGTCCAACAGACTTTAGTAGATGCACACAAAAACAATCACGAATAAATGCCCTGAGGCGAAAACTCCGCACGTAGGCGAAAATAACGGGCGCACTAACAGGTGCGGCAAAACACTCCAAACAATATGGAGAATTAGCTCAACCGAGCAAACAGTAGAATAACAGCCTACCGGTACGACAGTAAGACAATCACACACAACACTAGACAAACACAAGGAGAACTTATAGGACACTAATACACTAAACGAAAACAGGTGTGACAACAATCAGACAAAAGCAAACGAACATAGAAACATGCAACGGTGGCAGCTAGTATTCCGGAGACGACGAACGCCGAAGCCTGCCCGAGCAAGGAAGAGAGGCAGCCTCGGCCGAAACCGTGACAGTACCCCCCCCTTGACGCGCGGCTCCAGACGTGCGCCGACTCCGGCCTCGGGGACGACCAGGAGGACGCGGAGCAGGATGCGTCGGGTGCCCACGATGGAATTCCGTCAGGAGAGACGGGTCCAAAATGTCTCTCCTCGGCACCCAGCACCGTTCCTCCGGGCCGTACCCCTCCCACTCCACTAGATATTGGAGACCCCCCATCCGACGTCTCGAATCCAAGATGGACCGCACGGAGTACGCCGGTGCCCCCTCGATGTCCAATGGGGGCGGAGGAGTTTCCCTGATCTCACTTTCTTGGAGTGGGCCAGCTACCACCAGCCTGAGAAGAGACACATGGAACGAGGGGTTAATACTTTTATACTCAACAGGTAGTTGTAATTTGTAACACACCTCGTTCAACCTTCTCAGGACTTTAAATGGCCCTACAAACCGCCAACCCAGTTTCCGACAGGGCAGGCGGAGGGGCAGGTTTCTGGTAGAGAGCCAGACTCGATCACCAGGTGCGTACACCGGTCCCTCACTGCGGTGGAGATCGGCGCTCGCCTTATGACGACGGAGGGCCCGCTGCAGGTGGACGTGTGCAGCGTTCCATGTCTCCTCCGAGCGCCGCACCCACTCATCCACCGCAGGAGCCTCGATCTGGCTCTGCTGCCAAGGTGCCAGAACCGGCTGGTAACCCAACACACATTGGAAAGGGGTTAGGTTAGTGGAGGAATGGCGTAGGGAATTCTGGGCCATTTCGGCCCAGGGAACGTACCTTGCCCACTCCTCCGGCCGGTCCTGGCAGTATGTTCTAAGAAACCTACCCACATCCTGGTTCACACGTTCCACCTGCCCATTACTCTCCGGGTGGTAACCCGAGGTGAGGCTCACCGAGACCCCCAACCGCTCCATAAAAGCTCTCCAGACTCTGGAGGTAAATTGGGGACCTCGATCAGACACAATATCCTCGGGTACCCCGTAGTGCCGGAACACATGGGTGAATAGTGCTTCGGCGGTTTGCAGGGCAGTAGGAAGGCCCGGCATAGGGAGCAAACGACAGGCCTTAGAAAACCGGTCCACAACGACCAGTATAGTGGTATTCCCCTGTGAAGGAGGAAGGTCAGTGAGGAAATCCACCGAGAGGTGAGACCATGGTCGTTGTGGAACGGGCAGGGGTAGTAACTTACCTCTAGGCAGATGTCTAGGCGCCTTACACTGGGCGCACACCGAGCAGGAGGAAACATAAACCCTCACATCCCTCGCCAACGTGGGCCACCAGTACTTGGCACTAAGACAGTGCACTGTCCGGCCGATACCAGGGTGTCCAGAGGAGGGTGACGTGTGAGCCCAATAGATCAATCGATCCCGAACCTCGAGCGGAACGTACTTCCGACCCTCCGGGCATTGAGGTGGACTAGGGTCGGTGCGTAACGCTCGCTCGAGTTCAGCATCGACCTCCCACACTACCGGTGCCACCAGACAAGACTCCGGCAGTATGGGAGTGGGCTCCACGGACCTCTCCTCCGTGTCATACCGCCGAGACAGTGCGTCTGCCTTACCATTCTGTGACCCAGGGATGTACGTGATCTTAAATGTGAACCGGGTCAAAAACATATTCCACCTCGCCTGGCGAGGGTTCAGCCTCCTCGCTGCCCGGATGTACTCCAGGTTACGGTGGTCCGTCAAAATGAGGAAAGGGTGTTGAGCCCCCTCAAGCCAGTGCCTCCACAACTTTAGGGCCTGTACCACGGCTAACAGCTCCCTGTCCCCTACGTCATAGTTTCGCTCCGCCGGACTGAGCTTCTTGGAATAAAAAGCACAGGGGCGGAGTTTAGGTGGCGCCGGACCGTTGCGAAAGCACGGCTCCTATACCGGCCTCTGACGCGTCCACCTCTACCTGAAACGGCAAAGAGGGATCCGGATGCGCCAGCACCGGGGCCGAGGTAAACAGGTCCTTCAGCCTCCCAAACGCCCTGTCCGCCTCGGCTGACCACTGCAGACGCACCGGACCCCCCTTCAAAAGAGACGTTATGGGAGCTGCCACCTGTCCAAAACCCCGGATAAACCTCCGGTAGTAATTCGCAAACCCCAAAAACTGCTGCACCTCCTTCACAGTGGTTGGCGTTTGCCAATTACGCACGGCTGACACCCGGTCTACCTCCATCTTCACCCCTGACGCAGACAACTGATAACCCAAAAAGGAGACCGACTCCTGGAAAAACAGACACTTCTCTGCCTTGACATACAGGTCGTGCTCCAACAGCCTCCGCAACACTCTGGGCACCAGGGCCACATGCTCGACTCGGGTAGGCGAGTACACGAGAATGTCATCTATGTACACGACCACCCCCTGCCCCTGCATGTCCCTGAAGATCTCATCCACGAATGATTGGAAAACTGAAGGAGCGTTCATCAACCCGTATGGCATGACAAGATACTCGTAATGGCCCGAGGTGGTACTAAAGGCTGTCTTCCATTCATCGCCCCCCCTAATGCGCACCAAGTTGTACGCGCTCCTGAGATCTAATTTAGTGAAGAAACGCGCCCCGTGCAATGACTCCGTCATGGTCGCAATCAGCGGGAGTGGATAACTGTACTTCACCGTGATCTGATTGAGACCACGGTAATCAATGCACGGGCGTAACCCACCATCCTTTTTCTTCACAAAAAAGAAACTCGAGGACGCAGGGGAAGTGGAAGGCCATATGTATCCTTGTCTCAGAGATTCGTCTATGTAAGTCTCCATCGCTCTCTTCTCCTCCTGAGACAGAGGATACACATGGCTCCGTGGGAGCGCAGCTCCTGCCTGGAGGTCTATCGCACAATCTCCCTGCCTATGGGGAGGCAACTGCGTCGCCCTCGACTTACTGAACACAATAGCCAAATCCCCATACTCAGGGGGAACGTGCAATGCGGGCACCTGGTTTGGACTCTCCACCGAGGTAGCCCCTACGGAAACGCCTAAACATCGACCCACACACTGGGCAGACCACTCCATCAGAGCCCTCTCCTGCCACGAAATAGATGGGTTATGGGTACTCAACCAGGGCATGCCCAGCACCACCGGATACGCAGGCGAGTCGATCAGAAATAGCTGGATCATCTCCTGATGACCCCCCTGCGCACACATCCTAAGTGGCGCCGTGACCTCCCTGATCAAGCCCGCACCCAACGGACGGCTATCTAGGGCATGAACGGGGAAGGGGACGTCAACAGGGAGAAGGGGAATCCCTAAGGCTAAACAACATTTCTTATCAACAAAATTCCCAGCCGCGCCTGAATCTACCAGCGCCTTATGCTGGGAATGAGGTGCTACCTGTGGAAAACGCACAGGTATACAGAAGTGTGCAACAGAGAGCTCTGGGTGAGTGGGGCGCCTACTCACCTGGAAGGACTCCCCAGTGCGGGACCTGTCGTCTTCTCCCCTAGGAGGCCATCCCCAGCACCTAGCCGCGGTGTGTCCTCCCCGACCACAGTTGGTGCAGGAGATGGACCCCCTCGTAATCCGACCCCTCCTCTCTCTAGCGCCAGCGCCACCGAGCTCCATGGGGCACGGCTCGGAAGCGCTGGAGGGTGAAATGGACGGACCCCCCTCGGGACGTCCGCGGGTAGCTAGCAGGGTATCCAGCCTGATGGACATGTCGACCAACTGGTCGAACGAGAGGCTGGTGTCCCTACAGGCCAGCTCCCTACGGACGTCCTCACGTAGACTACATCGATAGTGATCGATGAGGGCCCGCTCATTCCACCCTGCATCCGCCGCTAGAGTACGGAATTCCAAGGCGAACTCCTGGGCACTCCTCTTCCCCTGCCGGAGGCAGAACAGACGCTCCCCCGCCGCTTTCCCCTCCGGGGGATGGTCAAACACCGCCCTGAAGCGGCGGGAGAACTCGTCGTATGTGATGGTGGTAGCGTCTATTCTCTTCCACTCTGCGTTGGCCCATTCCAACGCCTTACCGGAAAGGCAGGAGATCAGGGCGGACACGCTCTCGTGTCCCGAGGGCGCCGGGTGCACGGTGGCCAGGTAAAGCTCCACCTGGAGAAGGAATCCCTGACACCCGGCAGCGGTCCCATCGTAGGCCCTCGGGAGCGAGAGTCGAACTCCTCTGGGTTCCGGAGCAGGAATGGGCTGACTTGCCGATGGTGCGGGCAGGGAAGATGGTGGTGGAGGTGTCCCTCGGGTCTCCCAGCCTCGGATGGTGGTGATCACCTCCTGCAGTGCGGACCCCATCCGCAGGATCTGGTCATTCTGCTCGCGGACCCTGTCCTCCAGCGTCGCCTGTGCTGCTGCGGCTCCTGCTGATTCCATTCGAAAGGTGTGTGATTCTGTCAAGGTAGATGTTGGTGGGTGTGGTGGTGGAATCAGGCGCAGGACGCAGAACGTTAGTCCAACAGACTTTAGTAGATGCACACAAAAACAATCACGAATAAATGCCCTGAGGCGAAAACTCCGCACGTAGGCGAAAATAACGGGCGCACTAACAGGTGCGGCAAAACACTCCAAACAATATGGAGAATTAGCTCAACCGAGCAAACAGTAGAATAACAGCCTACCGGCACGACAGTAAGACAATTACACACAACACTAGACAAACACAAGGAGAACTTATAGGACACTAATACACTAAACGAAAACAGGTGTGACAACAATCAGACAAAAGCAAACGAACATAGAAACATGCAACGGTGGCAGCTAGTATTCCGGAGACGACGAACGCCGAAGCCTGCCCGAGCAAGGAAGAGAGGCAGCCTCGGCCGAAACCGTGACAAACTGTAATGATTATCTTTTAAAACCTGAGGTAACAATAATGACTCTCTTTTTTAAAACCTGAGGGAACTGTAATGATTATCTTTTAAAACCTGAGGTAACAGTGATGACTCTCAGCCTTGCTTAAACAATGGCCTCAGAGGACATGCACATCCTATTAAGAAGAAGAGACGCCAACCCTCCGATGTCTGTCTGTCTGTCTCTCTGTGTGTGTGCCAGAGATGACCAGGGAGAGAGGATAGTGCATAGTCTATCTGACCACACAAAGCAGTATGCTGCCGAAGGTCTGTGTTGATGGCTTGGAGTACTGCAGTAAACTATGGAACAGATTGAGATCATACCAGATTAACTCACCTTGGAGTACTGCAGTATACTATGGAACAGATTGAGATCATACCAAATTAACTCACCTTGGAGTACTGCAGTATACTATGGAACAGATTGAGATCATACCAGATTATCTCACCCACAGTTTGAAATGTTGCCAATGGTGCCATTGAATCGAATCCTTTTCAGTCAACTGGTTTGTACATTGTCAAGTGGGCGCACTGGGCGGTAAAGTGTGTTTGCGAGCAGAGGGTCACTAGTTCAAGCTGTGGTACGGACAGGGACAGTGAAGCGATGCTGTTAGCAATAAAGGGATGCCACTTACACATCCAGAACTGTCCTTGTACTGGAGGTGTGTAGGTTAGCGCTAACTGGTGTTGTTCCTTTTATGTGGTGTGTGTGTGTGTGTGTGTGTGTGTGTGTGTGTGTGTGTGTGTGTGTGTGTGTGTGTGTGTGTGTGTTTGTGTGTGTGTGTTCCAGGTGTCTGCATGGGGAGGTTACGTCTTCATCATCAACCTGATTCCTCTCCATGTGTTTGTCCTGCTGCTAATGCAGCGCTACAGCAGACGAGTCTACATCGGTGAGTCCACACACACACACACTGAGTCAGGAGGAGAGGAGGAGTTGGAGGAGAGGGGAGGTGGAGGAAAGGAGTGGGGGAGGTGGAGGAGAGGAGTGGGGGAGGTGGAGGAGAGGAGTGGGGGAGGTGGAGGGGAGGAATGGGGAGGTGGAGGGGAGGGGGAGATGGAGGAGAGGAGTGGGGGAGGTGGAGGGGAGGAGTGGGGAGGTTGATGAGGAGAGGGGGAGATGGAGGAGAGGAGTGGGGGAGGTGGAGGGGAGGAGTGGGGAGGTTGATGAGGAGAGGGGGAGATGGAGGAGATGAGTGGGGGAGGTGGATGAGAGGAGTGGGGGAGGTACAGAGGAGTGGAGGGTGTGGGGGAGAGGAGTGGAGGTATGGCTGCAGAGAGAAGGGGTGAGGAGAGAGAGCAGGAAGCAGGAAGCAGGAAGAAGTGCTAATTGAGTTACGCTTTTTATTAGCTCCTGAAAAATGCTTCCCTTCCAGTGGAGGAGGACGAACAGACACACACACACACACACACACACACACACACACACACCAAACACATACACACCAAACACACACACATATCTCTGATGGATGCCTGGTCTCATTATGTTAGATTAGATGTAATTAGATTTGGGTTGTGCTTAGAAAAGGTGCCAACTCCATCTGTCTTTGTCCTTAATGGACTCTCTCTGTGAGGTTGCAGTCTTAATGGTCTCTCTGTGAGGCTGCAGTCTTAATGGACTCTCTGTGAGGCTGCAGTCTTAATGGGCTCTCTCTGTGAGGCTGCAGTCTTAATGGACTCTCTCTGTGAGGCTGCAGACTTAATGGGCTCTCTCTGTGAGGCTGCAGACTTAATGGGCTCTCTCTGTGAGGCTGCAGTCTTAATGGACTCTCTCTGTGAGTCTGCACTCTTAATGGGCTCTCTCTGTGAGTCTACACTCTTAATGGACTCTCTCTGTGAGGCAGCAGTCTTAACGGGCTCTCTCTGTGAGCCTGCAGTCTTAATGGACTCTCTCTGTGAGTCTGCACTCTTAATGGACTCTCTCTGTGAGGCTGCAGTCTTAATGGTCTCTCTGTGAGGCAGCAGTCTTAATGGGCACTCTGTGAGGCTGCAGTCTTAATGGACTCTCTCTGTGAGGCTGCAGTCTTAATGGGCTCTCTGTGAGGCTGCAGTCTTAATGGGATCTCTGTGAGGCTGCAGTCTTAATGGGCTCTCTGTGAGGATGCAGCCACAGGACTAGAGAACGAGGGATGCTATCGTCCCCCAGGATAGAAAAGAAGGAGTCTCTCTCGTCTTTCTTTCTTTCTTTCTTTCTTTCTTTCTTTCTTTCTTTCTTTCTTTCTTTCTTTCTTTCTTTCTTTCTTTCTTTCTTTCTTTCTTTCTTTCTTTCTTTCTTTCTTTCTTTCTTTCTTTCTTTCTTTCTTTCTTTCTTTCTTGTGTGTGTTAACCCTGACTGTCTCCACAGCTTACAGTACGTTCTACATCGTTGGTCTGGTGCTCTCCATGCAGATCCCCTTTGTGGGGTTCCAGCCAATCAGGACCAGCGAACACATGGCTGCAGCAGGTAAGGACCAATCACCTGGGACAGTGATGTCACACCCTGATGCTGCCCTTGAACAGAGTTGTACAGGTTCACTCTGGACGTTTCATGTTCTCACCACCAGCTCCAGACAACTGATTATAGATAGATGGATAGCCATGTACAGATTATATATAGAGCCATATATTGTGATACAGTGAGCTCCAAAAGAATTGGGACAGTGACATTTTTTGTTTTGTTTTAACAAGGGAGGTTAGCATTTTTGGGGGTATGATATTTGTGCGTCTAACTTTCTCAGTCATCATTACTCACGATTCATTCAGGATTATCCGTAAAATGCATCCAACAAATGGGTAGAGTCACAAGCTTGATGTAGTCATTGCGTGCTGTGAATATGGGACCAAATACTACACCTTTTAATACTTTAATACACATATAAGTGAATTTGTCCCAATACTTTTGGTCCCCTAAAATGGGGGGACTATGTACAAAATGTATTGTAATTTTTAAACGGTTAATCCGATATGGATGAAAATATCCTAAAATTAAAGCTGAGTCTGCACTTTAAATTCATAGTCATTGTATCATTTCAAATCCCAAGTGTTGGAGTACAGAGACAAAACAACAAAAAATGTGTCACTGTCTCAATATTCTTGGAGCTCACTGTATATTAGACCTTTTCTAGTTATAGAAATGCATGTTGTCTCTACCTGTACAGGTGTATAATGTAAACTCTCTCTCTCTCTCTCTCTCTCTCTCTCTCTCTCTCTCTCTCTCTCTCTCTCTCTCTCTCTCTCTCTCTCTCTCTCTCTCTCTCTCTCTCTCTCTCTCTCTCTCTCTCTCTCTCTCTCTCTCTCTCTCTCTCTCTCTCTCCCCTCCCTCCCTCCCTCCCTCCCTCCCCGTATCTACCTGTACAGGTGTAATGTAAACTCTCTCTTCTCTTGTCTCTCTCTCTCTCTACCAGGTGTGTTTGCGTTGCTCCAGGCCTATGCCTTCCTCCAGTACCTGAAAGACAGACTGACCAGACAGGAGTTCCAGACCCTGTTCTTCCTGAGCGTCTCTCTGGCTGCTGGGGCAGTCTTCCTCACTGTTATATACCTGACTTATACAGGTAGGTCAACACCATGCTGTTATATACCTGACTTATACAGGTAGGTCAACACCATGCTGTTATATACCTGACTGATACAGGTAGGTCAACACCATGCTGTTATACCTGACTTACTGTATACAGGTAGGTCAACACTATGCTGTTATATACCTGACTTATACAGGTAGGTCAACACCATGCTGTTATATACCTGACTTATACAGGTAGGTCAACACCATGCTTTTATATACCTGACTGATACAGGTAGGTCAACACCATGCTGTTATATACCTGACTTACTGTATACAGGTAGGTCAACACCATGCTGTTATATACCTGACTGATACAGGTAGGTCAACACCATGCTGTTATACCTGACTTACTGTATACAGGTAGGTCAACACCATGCTGTTATATACCTGACTTATACAGGTAGGTCAACACCATGCTGTTATATACCTGACTTACTGTATACAGGTAGGTCAACACCATGCTGTTATACCTGACTTACTGTATACAGGTAGGTCAACACCATGCTGTTATATACCTGACTTATACAGGTAGGTCAACACCATGCTGTTATATACCTGACTTACTGTATACAGGTAGGTCAACACCATGCTGTTATATACCTGACTTACTGTATACAGGTAGGTCAACACCAGGGATGGGCAACTTTGATTGGGGTGGAGGCCACACATCATGAGGGGCCGCAGTAGTTTGCGGGTCTGACCTCATCATGAGGGGCCGCAGTAGTTTGCGGGTCTGACCTCATCATGAGGGGCCGCAGTAGTTTGCGGGTCTGACCTCATCATGAGGGGCCGCAGTAGTTTGCGGGTCTGCGTAATTTACTGCAATTCTACACGTTGCCATGGAGCGTAGAGAACTTTTAGCAGTTTAATGTGATATCTAAATGAGAGTGACTTACAAAATCAATGAGGGTCCACCGGTAATTCGGCCATGATTACTACAAGTGTAGGTAACTGTCCGCTAGACTGATTTAGCAACCTAAAACGTGTTAGCTAACTGTCAGTGACTGACATAACAAGAGAAAAACTGCTGATCACATTTAGAAATTGCACCTTGTGTATTCTACTATTCTAACTCTCAACAGTAAGTTGAGACCACGACTGTTGCCCATCCCTGTGTTAGATAGATGGATGAGGAGAAGGGTTGATTGGATTTGGTCCAAAATAGTCAGTGTGTGTGTGTGTGGACACGTTTTACTATACTTGTGAGTACCAGAAGTTCTCACAAGAATAGTAAAGCAACAAAAATTCAGAGAAGTGAAGACATTTTGATGGTCTCCACTTGTAAAAATTAAATTTTAGGGTTAGGAGTTAGGGAAAATAGGATTTTGAATGGGAATCAATTGTTGGTCCCCAAAACCTAACGTGTGTGTGTGTGTGTGTGTGTGTGTGTGTGTGTGTGTGTGATCGTGATCGTTTACTTGATCATAACTGTGCTGTACTTTAATAATGTTCATTGTGTTTTAGGACACATCGCTCCTTGGAGTGGTCGATTCTACTCACTGTGGGATACAGGGTAAGTGAACTAAACAGTATACACACACACACACTAAACAGTACTCTCACACTAGAACACTCTCCCAGCGTGTTTAACCTGGTAAACAACAGCTAAACTGAGGGCTCCAGCTGTCTATTTGTCTCAGAGAAAGTGTGCGTGTTCTGCTGCAGTGCAGTGTGGGTCGTGTCAGGTCAATGCATGTCCAGTACCGGTGTGTGTGTGTTCAATACTACTGTAGTTTATTGCCGACTCATCAGAATAACAACTTTCTGATTGACAGCCAAACTGCAGAGCAGAGAGAGACATGCAGCCTGTCAAAACAGACAATAGTTTTACTTACTGTGGATCACCTTCACCAAGGAAACACTGTGTTCCTCTTTCTGTCAATGCCCACTCACTTACTGTAGACAAAACTTTCCACAGGCACTTCAGATAAATCCTATGGCTATGTTCTTAACCCCCCTATGTGGTGTCATTTAGTAAAGGAACTGGTCTATATATAATACATTATAGATAATACATGGTGTATAGATAATACATTATAGATAATACATGGTGTATAGATAATACATTATAGATAATACATGGTGTATAGATAATACATTATAGATAATACATGGTCTATAGATAATACATGGTCTATAGATAATACATGGTGTATAGATAATACATGGTGTATAGATAATACATGGTGTATAGATAATACATGGTGTATAGATAATACATGGTCTATAGATAATACATGGTGTATAGATACTACATGGTGTATAGATAATACTTGGTGTATAGATAATACATGGTCTATAGATAATACATGGTCTATAGATAATACATGGTGTATAGATAATACATGGTGTATAGATAATACATTATAGATAATACGTGGTGTATAGATAATACATGGTCTATAGATAATACATGGTGTATAGATAATACATGGTCTATAGATAATACATGGTCTATAGATAATACATGGTCTATAGATAATACATTATAGATAATACATGGTGTATAGATAATACATGGTCTATATATAATACATGGTGTATAGATAATACATTATAGATAATACATGGTCTATATATAATACATGGTCTATAGATAATACATTATAGATAATACATGGTGTATAGATAATACATTATAGATAATACATGGTGTATAGATACTACATTATAGATAATACATGGTCTATATATAATACATTATAGATAATACATGGTCTATATATAATACATGGTGTATAGATAATACATTATAGATAATACATGGTGTATAGATAATACATGGTGTATAGATAATACATTATAGATAATACATGGTCTATAGATAATACATGGTCTATAGATAATACATGGTGTATAGATAATACATGGTGTATAGATAATACATGGTGTATAGATAATACATGGTGTATAGATAATACATGGTCTATAGATAATACATGGTGTATAGATACTACATGGTGTATAGATAATACTTGGTGTATAGATAATACATGGTCTATAGATAATACATGGTCTATAGATAATACATGGTGTATAGATAATACATGGTGTATAGATAATACATTATAGATAATACGTGGTGTATAGATAATACATGGTCTATAGATAATACATGGTGTATAGATAATACATGGTCTATAGATAATACATGGTCTATAGATAATACATGGTCTATAGATAATACATTATAGATAATACATGGTGTATAGATAATACATGGTCTATATATAATACATGGTGTATAGATAATACATTATAGATAATACATGGTCTATATATAATACATGGTCTATAGATAATACATTATAGATAATACATGGTGTATAGATAATACATTATAGATAATACATGGTGTATAGATACTACATTATAGATAATACATGGTCTATATATAATACATTATAGATAATACATGGTCTATATATAATACATGGTGTATAGATAATACATTATAGATCATACACGGTGTATAGATAATACATTATAGATAATACATTATAGATAATACTTGGTGTATAGATAATCCATTATAGATAATACATGGTGTATAGATAATGCATGGTGTATAGATAATTCATGGTGTATAGATATTACTTGGTGTATAGATAATACATGGTGTATAGATAATACATGGTCTATAGATAATACATGGTCTATAGATAATACATGGTGTATAGATAATACATTATAGATAATACATGGTGTATAGATAATACATGGTCTATAGATAATACATTATAGATAATACATGGTCTATAGATAATACATGGTGTATAGATAATACATGTTGTATAGATAATACATTATATATAATACATGGTGTATAGATAATACATTATAGATAGTACATGGTCTATAGATAATACATGGTGTATAGATAATACATGTTGTATAGATAATACATTATATATAATACATGGTGTATAGATAATACATTATAGATAGTACATGGTGTATAGATAATACATGGTGTATAGATAATACATGGTGTATAGATAATACACGGTGTATAGATAATACATGGTGTATAGATAATACATTATAGATAATACATGGTGTATAGATAATACATGGTCTATAGATAATACATGGTGTATAGATAATACATGGTCTATAGATAATACATGGTCTATAGATAATACATTATAGATAATACATGGTGTATATATAATACATGGTGTATAGATAATGCATGGTCTATATATAATACATTATAGATAATGCATGGTCTATATATAATACATGGTGTATAGATAATACATGGTCTATATATAATACATTATAGATAATACATGGTCTATAGATAATACATGGTTTATAGATAATACATTATAGATAATACATGGTGTATAGATAATACATTATAGATAATACATGGTGTATACAGTGAGGGAAAAAAGTATTTGATCCCCTGCTGATTTTGTACGTTTGCCCACTGACAAAGACATGATCAGTCTATAATTTTAATGGTAGGTTTATTTGAACAGTGAGAGACAGAATAACAACAAAAAAATCCAGAAAAATGCATGTCAAAAATGTTATAAATTGATTTGCATTTGAATGAGGGAAATAAGTATTTGACCCCTCTGCAAAACATGACTTAGTACTTGGTGGCAAAACCCTTGTTGGCAATCACAGAGGTCAGACGTTTCTTGTAGTTGGCCACCAGGTTTTCACACATCTCAGGAGGGATTTTGTTCCACTCCTCTTTGCAGATCTTCTCCAAGTCATTAAGGTTTCGAGGCTGACGTTTGGCAACTCGAACCTTCAGCTCCCTCCACAGATTTTCTATGGGATTAAGGTCTGGAGACTGGCTAGGCCACTCCAGGACCTTAATGTGCTTCTTCTTGAGCCACTCCTTTGTTGCCTTGGCCGTGTGTTTTGGGTCATTGTCATGCTGGAATACCCATCCACGACCCATTTTCAATGCCCTGGCTGAGGGAAGGAGGATCTCACCCAAGATTTGACGGTACATGGCCCCGTCCATCGTCCCTTTGATGCGATAAAGTTGTCCTGTCCCCTTAGCAGAAAAACACCCCCAAAGCATAATGTTTCCACCTCCATGTTTGACGGTGGGGATGGTGTTCTTGAGGTCATAGGCAGCATTCCTCCTCCTCCAAACACGGCGAGTTGAGTTGATGCCAAAGAGCTCCATTTTGGTCTCATCTGACCACAACACTTTCACCCAGTTCTCCTCTGAATCATTCAGATGTTCATTGGCAAACTTCAGATGGCCCTGTATATGTGCTTTCTTGAGCAGGGGGACCTTGCAGGCGCTGCAGGATTTCAGTCCTTCACGGCGTAGTGTGTTACCAATTGTTTTCTTGGTGACTATGGTCCCAGCTGCTTTGAGATCATTGACAAGATCCTTCCGTGTAGTTCTGGGCTGATTCTTCACCGTTCTCATGATCATTGCAACTCCACGAGGTGAGATCTTGCATGGAGCCCCAGGCCGAGGGAGATTGACAGTTATTTTGTGTTTCTTCCATTTGCGAATAATCGCACCAACTGTTGTCACCTTCTCACCAAGCTGCTTGGCGATGGTCTTGTAGCCCATTCCAGCCTTGTGTAGGTCTACAATCTTGTCCCTGACATCCTTGGAGAGCTCTTTGGTCTTGGCCATGGTGGAGAGTTTGGAATCTGATTGATTGCTTCTGTGGACAGGTGTCTTTTATACAGGTAACAAACTGAGATTAGGAGCACTCCCTTTAAGAGTGTGCTCCTAATCTCAGCTCGTTACCTGTATAAAAGACACCTGGGAGCCATAAATCTTTCTGATTGAGAGGGGGTCAAATACTTATTTCCCTCATTAAAATGCAAATCAATTTATAAACATTTTTACAAGCGTTTTTCTGGATTTCTTTGTTGTTATTCTTTCTCTCACTGTTCAAATAAATCTACCATTAAAATTATAGACTGATCATTTCTTTGTCAGTGGGCAAACATACAAAATCAGCAGGGGATCAAATACTTTTTTCCCTCACTGTAGATAATACATTATAGATAATACATGGTCTATATATAATACATGGTTTATAGATAATACATTATAGATAATACATGGTGTATAGATAATACATGGTCTATAGATAATACATGGTCTATAGATAATACATGGTCTATAGATAATACATGGTGTATAGATAATACATGGTGTATAGATAATACATGGTGTATAGATAATACATGGTCTATAGATAATATATGGTGTATAGATAATACATGGTCTATAGATAATACATGGTCTATAGATAATACATTATATATAATACATGGTGTATAGATAATACATTATAGATAATACATGGTGTATAGATAATACATTATAGATAATGCATTATAGATAATACATGGTCTATAGATAATACATGGTGTATAGATAATACATGGTGTATAGATAATACATGTTGTATAGATAATACATTATATATAATACATGGTGTATAGATAATACATTATAGATAGTACATGGTGTATAGATAATACATGGTCTATAGATAATACATGGTCTATAGATAATACATGGTCTATAGATAATACATGGTGTATAGATAATACATGGTCTATAGATAATACATGGTCTATAGATAATACATGTTGTATATATAATACATGGTGTATAAATAATACATTATAGATAGTACATGGTGTATAGATAATACATTATAGATAATACATGGTGTATAGATAATACATGGTGTATAGATAATACACGGTGTATAGATAATACATTATAGATAATACATGGTGTATAGATAATACATGGTGTATAGATAATACATGGTGTATATATAATACATGGTCTATAGATAATACATGGTCTATAGATAATACATTATAGATAATACATGGTGTATATATAATACATGGTGTATAGATAATGCATGGTCTATATATAATACATTATAGATAATGCATGGTCTATATATAATACATGGTGTATAGATAATACATGGTCTATATATATTACATTATAGATAATACATGGTCTATAGATAATACATGGTGTATAGATAATACATTATAGATAATACATGGTGTATAGATAACAGATAATACATTATAGATAATACATGGTCTATATATAATACATGGTGTATAGATAATACATTATAGATAATACATGGTCTATATATAATACATGGTCTATAGATAATACATTATAGATAATACATGGTGTATAGATAATACATTATAGATAATACATGGTCTATAGATAATACATGGTGTATAGATAATACATGGTGTATAGATAATACATGGTCTATAGATAATACATGGTCTATAGATAATACATGGTATATAGATAATACATGTTGTATAGATAATACATGGTGTATAGATAATACATTATAGATAATACATGGTGTATAGATAATACATGGTCTATAGATAATCTCCTCCTCTCTTCTCCCTCGCTCTGTTCCTTCCTCCTCTCTCCAGGTATGCTAAGATCCACATCCCCATCATAGCTTCCGTCTCGGAGCACCAGCCCACCACCTGGGTCTCCTTCTTCTTTGACCTCCACATCCTGGTCTGTACCTTTCCTGCAGGACTCTGGTTCTGCATCAAGAACATCAACGACGAGAGAGTCTTCGGTAAGATGGCATGGCGGCCAACACACACACAAATACGAGCACGTCTACGGTTAGATGGCATGGTAATGTGTGTGTGTGTGTGTGTGTGTGTGTGTGTGTGTGTATGCAGGTGCATGTGTGTGTGTGGCCATAGAAATAGAATGACTACAGCAATCATTACCATTCAAGTCAACACACACACACACACACACACACACACACAGGGCTGCATAGCCTACTCTCTAGCGATGTGCATCTTTCCCTTTCAAGGCGATTCGATACGTATCTAGATACATGGGCTCTGATACGATACAGGAACAATATGTTTTAGTTTGAAACGATTCCGTGAGATTTGGTTTGATTAGAGGAACGAATCGTTGCAATTCGGTTAGATGCGATATGATTCAATGCACTAACATTTGTTGCATAAACACATTCATTTTCCATTCTAAATTAAAATCTGCTGCTGATGGAGCTGATGAGCTGGGCCACTCTGAGCTGGATCTGTCTGAGCTGACGTGTGTGTGTGTGTGTGTGTGTGTGTGTGTGTGTGTGTGTGTGTGTGTGTGTGTTTGTGTGTGAGTGAGTTTAGACAGTGCATTTTATAAAAAATAACCTAGCAAATTACATTGGTTGTCACTCATCTCATAAAGTCTAATATTGCGCAAGCCATTTTACAAACATTTGAATGCTGAAGGTGATGAGCAGAAGTGCCAGATCAGGAACAGGCCCACCTCTCGCACAGCACACAGTTTGACTGGGCTACTGGTGTTGCCTGGGCTTGTTCGGCACAATGACCTGTAGATCAATGACTGGCAACATAATTACATGCTTAGTTTGACACTGAAGGACTGAGAGGTGTTTTCAGAAGGTAGAAAGAAAGCGTGAATCGATTTTTTTGTATACATTTCTTAACGATTCTGAATTAAAATGAGTAAAGCAGCCTCCGGGTGCATGGTTTCCTGCTTGTTTATAGCCTCGTACAGTTTAAGTGCCAGCTTAAACTCTCTCGGGAGGTAGAAGGGTCGGCATTTGACCATCAGGTATTCCAAGACGGGTGAACAATGGGTGGAGACTTCCACTGCACTAGAGTCAGAACACCATTTGTTGTTGATGAAGAGGCATACCCCTCCCCCTCTTGATTTCCCTGAATTCAATGTGCTGTGAAACCCAGTGTAGTGCTGACAGGGTGATGCTAGTGACAAAAACCAATGTAGTGCTGACAATTACTACTGAGAAACACAAACACCAACCCCTCCATGTCCGTCCGTCTGCATAGTCACTTAGCGTCTACCCACTTTGAAGATGCAAAATATTTTTTCTTGTGAAACAAACAAGAAATAAGACAAAAAACAGAACTTGATTGTGCATAACTATTCACCCCCCCCAAAGTCAATACTTTGTAGAGCCACCTTTTGCAGAAATTACAGCTGCAAGTCTCTTGGGGTTTGTCTCTATAAGCTTGGCACATCTAGCCACTGGGATTTTTGCCCATTTTTCAAGGCAAAACTGCTCCAGCTCCTTCAAGTTGGATGGGTTCCGCTGGTGTACAGCAATCTTTAAGTCATACCACAGATTCTCAATTGGATTGAGGTCTGGGCTTTGACTAGGCCATTCCAAGACGTTTAAATGTTTCCCCTTAAACTACTCAAGTGTTGCTTTAGCAGTATGCTTAGGGTCATTGTCCTTCTGGAAGGTGAACCTCCGTCCCAGTCTCAAATCTCTGGAAGACTGAAACAGGTTTCCCTCAAGAATGTCCCTGTATTTAGCGCCATCCATCATTCCTTCAATTTCCAGTCCCTGCCGATTAAAAACATCCCCACAGCATGATGCTGCCACCACCATGCTTCACTGTGGGGATGGTGTTCTCGGTGTGATGAGAGGTGTTGGGTTTGCGCCAGACATAGCGTTTTCCTTGATGGCCAAAAAGCTCAATTTTAGTCTCATCTGACCAGAGTACCTTCTTCCATATGTTTGGGGAGTCTCCCACATGCCTTTTGGCGAACCCCAAACGTGTTTGGTTATTTTTTTCTTTGAGCAATGGCTTTTTTCTGGCCACTCTTCCGTAAAGCCCAGCTCTGTGGACTGTACGGCTTAAAGTGGTCCTATGGACAGATACTCCAATCTCCGCTGTGGAGCTTTGCAGCTCCTTCAGGGTTATCTTTGGTCTCTTTGTTGCCTCTCTGATTAATGCCCTCCTTGCCTGATCCGTGAGTTTTGGTGGGTGGCCCTCTCTTGGCAGGTTTGTTGTGTTGTCATATTCTTTCCATTTTTTTATAATGGATTTAATGGTGCTCCGTGGGATGTTCAAAGTTTCTGATATTTTTTTATAACCCAACCCTGATCTGTACTTCTCCACAACTTTGTCCCTGACCTGTTTGGAGAGCTCCTTGGTCTTCATGGTGCCGCTTGCTTGGTGGTGCCCCTTGCTTAGTGGTGTTGCAGATTCTGGGGCCTTTCAGAACCGGTGTATATATACTGAGATCATGTGACAGATCATGTGACACTTAGATTGCACACAGGTGGACTTTATTTAACTAATTATGTGACTTCTGAAGGTAATTGGTTGCACCAGATCTTATTTAGGGGCTTCATAGCAAAGGGACCTTTCCGTTATTTATTTTTTTAGAATTATTTTGAAACAAGTTATTTTTTTCATTTCACTTCACCAATTTTGACTATTTTGTGTATGTCCATTACATGAAATCCAAATAAAAATCAATTTAAATTACAGGTTGTAATGCAACAAAATAGGAAAAACGCCAAGGGGGATGAATACTTTTGCAAGGCACTGTATATAAAGACACTTAATGCCCAACTTCCATCAACACATCTCCTTAGCAACTAGGGGCGATAAAGTCCTAGAACACTGTTACTCTACCCGCAAGCAAGCATGCAAGGCCCTCCCTCGTCCCCCCTTGGGCAAGTCAGATCATGACTCTACTTTGTCAACCACTTTGAAAAGAAGGTTCACGACATCCGCTACTCATTCACTCAGCCTATTGAGTCCACTGGTCTCACTCACACAGAACTACCCTACGCCTTGACCTCTTTCACCCCTCGCTCTCCAGATGACATCCTGCGACTAGTGAGGTCTGGCCGCCTGATAACCTGCCTGCTTGATCCCTCCTCCCTTCTCACTTCCCTCCCCTCATCAACTCATGCCTGACTACTGGCTGCGTCCCCTCTGACTTAAAAATGGCCTGAGTCGCTCCCCTCCTCAAGAAACCAACACTCGACTCATCTGACCAACTACAACTACTCAACAACTACAGACCTGTATCCCTTCTTAATTTTATTTCGAAAACACTTGAGCGTGCTGTCTCTGATCAACTCTCTCGTAGAACGATCTTCTTGACCCTAACCAGTCAGGCTTCAAGATGTGTCACTCAACCGAGACTGCTCTTCTCTGTGTCACGGAGGCTCTCCACACTGCCAAAGCTGACTCTCTCTCCTCTGTTCTCATCCTCCTAGATCTATCCGCTGCCTTCGACACCGTGAACCATCAGATCCTCCTCTTCACCCTCTCAGGGCTGGGCGTCTCAGGCTCTGCGCACTTTCTTGGATTGCATTTTACTTGGCAGGCCGATCCCACCAGTTGACGTGGAGAGGATCTGTGTCTGCACCACGTACTCTCACAACCCAGGGCTCGGTTCTAGGCCCTTTCCTCTTCTCTCTATACACCAAGTCACTTGGCGCTGTCATATCCTCACATGGTCTCTCCTATCATTGCTATGTGGATGACACTCAACTACTTTTCTCCTTTTCCCCTTCTGACACCCATGTGGCGACACGCATATCTGCGTGCCTGGCAATATATCTCACCTTGGATGTCGGCCCACCACTTCAAGCTCAACCACGACAAGACAGAGCTGCTCTTCCTCCCAGGGAAGGCCTGCCCGCTCAAAGACCTCTCTATCACGGTTGACAACTCCACAGTGTCGCCCTCCCAGAGTGCAATGAACCTTGGCGTGACCCTGGACAACACCCTGTCGTTCTCTGCAAACATCAAAGCAGTGACTCGCTCCTGAAGGTTCCCAAGTTCTTTCATTTCACCCCGCTCCTCTGCACACTCCACTGGCTTCCAGTTGAAGCTTGCATCTACTACAGGACCATGGAGCTTACCTACGGAACAAGAGGAACTGCCCCTCTCTACCTTCAGGCTATGCTCAAACCCTACACCCCAACCCGGGCACTCCGTTCTGCCACCTCAGGTTTCTTGGCCCTCCCACCCCTACGGGAGGGCAGCTCCTGCTCTGCTCAGCCCAGTCCAAGCTCTTCTCTGTCCTGGCACCCCAATGGTGGAACCAGCTTCCCCCTAAAACTAGGACAGCAGAGTCCCTGCCCATCTTCCAAAACCTCTGAAACCCTACTTCTTCAAACAGTATCTTAAATAATCCTCCTCCTCAAACCAAAAAATAAATCAAATCCTGAACCAGCACTTGCACTTGACCCCCCCCCCCCCCCCCCCTTCTAGCGCTGACTCTACTGATAGCAACTTTATTGAGGAACATTTGTATTTCTATGCCTGTGATATGTGGTTGTCCCACCTAGCTATCTTAAGATGAATGCACTAACTGTAAGTCGCTGGATAAGAGCGTCTGCTAAATGACTAAAATGTATACACCTGCTTCCTGTTTACAAACAGAAGCTCAAACAGGAAGTTCTCGTGTTGCGCTCCATTGAGAAATTGTCCTCCATTTCGGAGGCTATGCTACAAGACTGCTTTGCTAGCGCTGACTGGAATATGTTACGGGACTCCGCCGATAGCATCGATGAACTAACCATCTCTGTCACCAGCTTCATTAGGAAGTGCATCGCAAACGTTGTCCTTAAGCAGCGACGAATTTTGGCCCATTCCTCCTGACCGAGCTGGTGTAACTGAGTCAGGTTTGTAGGCCTCCTTGCTCGAACACGCTTTTTAAGTTCTGCCCACACATTTTCTATAGGATTGAGGTCAGGGCTTTGTGATGGCTACTCCAATACCTTGACTTTGTTGTCCTTAAGCCATTTTGCCACAACTTTGGAAGTATGCTTGGGGTCATTGTCCATTTGGAAGACCCATTTGCGACCAAGCTTTAACTTCCTGACTGATGTCTTGAGATGTTGCTTCAATATATCCACATAATTTTCCTTCTTCATGATGCCATCTATTTTGTGAAGTGCACCAGTCCCTCCTGCAGCAAAGCACCCCCACTGCATGATGCTGCCACCCCCGTGCTTCACGGTTGGGATGGTGTTCTTCGGCTTGCAATTTACCCCATTTTTCCTCCAAACATAACAATGGTCATTATGGCCAGACAGTTCTATTTTTGTTTCATCAGACCAGAGGACATTTCTCCAAAAAGTACGATCTTTGTCCCCATGTGCAGTTGCAAACCGTAGTCTGGCTTTTTTATGGCGGTTTTGGAACAGTGGCTTCTTCCTTGCTGAGCGGCCTTTCAGGTTATGTCGATATAGGACTCGTTTTACTGTGGATATAGATACTTTTGTACCTGTTTCCACCAGTATTTTAACAAGGTGCTTTGCTGTTATTCTGGGATTCATTTGCACTTTTCGCACCAAATTATGTTCATCTCTAGGAGACAGAACGCGTCTCCTTCCTGAGCGATATGACGGCTGCGCGGTCCCATGGTGTTTATACTTGCGTACTATTGTTTGTACAGATGAACGTGGTACCTTCAGACGTTTGGAAATTGCTCCCAAGGATGAACCAGACTTGTGGAGGTCTACCATTTTTTTTCTGAGGTCTTGACTGATTTCTTTTGATTTTCCCATGATGTCAAGCAAAGAAGCACTGAGTTTGAACGTAGGCCTTGAAATACATTCACAGGTACACCTCCAATTGACTCAAATGATGTCAATTAGCCTATCAGAAGCTTCTAAAGCCATGACATCATTTTCTGGAATTTTCCAAGCTGTTTAAAGGCACAGTCAACTTAGTGAACGTAAACTTCTGACCCAATGGAATTGTGATACAGTGAATTATAAGTGAAATAATCTGTCTGTAAACAATTGTTGGAAAAAATACTTGTGTCATGCACAAAGTAGATGTCCTAACCGACTTGCCAAAACTATAGTTTGTAAACAAGAAATTTGTGGAGTGATTGAAAAACAAGTTTTAATGACTCCAACCTAAGTGTATATAAACTTCAACTGTATATACTTCTATCACTCCAGTATCCCTGCACATTGTAAATATGGTATTGGCACTGACCCTGGAACTGTCCCTGTATATAGCTACTGACCCTGGATCTGATCCTGTATATAGCTACTGACCCTGGAACTGACCCTGTATATAGCTACTGACCCTGGAACAGTGGGGGAAAAAAGTATTTAGTCAGCCACCAATTGTGCAAGTTCTCCCACTTAAAAAGATGAGAGGCCTGTAATTTTCATCATAGGTACACGTCAACTATGACAGACAAATTGAGGAAAGAAAATCCAGAAAATCACATTGTAGGATTTTTTATGAATTTATTTGCAAATTATGGTGGAAAATAAGTATTTGGTCACCTACAAACAAGCAAGATTTCTGGCTCTCACAGACCTGTAACTTATTCTTTAAGATGCTCCTCTGTCTTCCACTCGTTACCTGTATTAATGGCACCTGTTTGAACTTGTTATCAGTATAAAAGACACCTGTCCACAACCTCAAACAGTCACACTCCAAACTCCACTATGGCCAAGACCAAAGAGCTGTCAAAGGACACCAGAAACAAAATTGTAGACCTGCACCAGGCTGGGAAGACTGAATCTGCAATAGGTAAGCAGCTTGGTTTGAAGAAATCAACTGTGGGAGCAATTATTAGGAAATGGAAGACATACAAGACCACTGATAATCTCCCTCGATCTGGGGCTCCACGCAAGATCTCACCCCGTGGGGTCAAAATGATCACAAGAACGGTGAGCAAAAATCCCAGAACCACACGAGGGGACCTAGTGAATGACCTGCAGAGAGCTGGGACCAAAGTAACAAAGCCTACCTCAGTAACACACTACGCCGCCAGGGACTCAAATCCTGCAGTGCGAGACATGTCCCCCTGCTTAAGCCAGTACATGTCCAGGCCCGTCTGAAGTTTGCTAGAGTGCATTTGGATGATCCAGAAGAGGATTGGGAGAATGCCATATGGTCAGATGAAACCAAAATAGAACTTTTTGGTAAAAACTCAACTCGTCGTGTTTGGAGGACAAAGAATGCTGAGTTGCATCCAAAGAACACCATACCTACTGTGAAGCATGGGGGTGAAAACATCATGCTTTGGGGTTGTTTTTCTGCAAAGGGACCAGGACGACTGATCCGTGTAAAGGAAAGAATGAATGGAGCCATGTATCGTGAGATTTTGAGTGAAAACCTCCTTCCATCAGCAAGGTCATTGAAGATGAAACGTGGCTGGGTCTTTCAGCATGACAATGATCCCAAGGAGTGGCTTCGTAAGAAGCATTTCAAGGTCCTGGAGTGGCCTAGCCAGTCTCCAGTTCTCAACCCCATAGAAATGTTTTTGAGGGAGTTGAAAGTCCGTGTTGCCCAGCGACAGCCCCAAAACATCACTGCTCTAGAGGAGATCTGCATGGAGGAATGGGACAAAATACCAGCAACAGTGTGTGAAAACCTTGTGAAGACTTACAGAAAACGTTTGACCTGTGTCATTGCCAACAAAGGGTATATAACAAAGTATTGAGAAACTTTTGTTATTGACCAAATACTTATTCTCCAACATAATTTGCAAATAAATTCATAAAAAATCCTACAATGTGATTTTCTGGATTTTATTTTCTCATTTTGTCTGTCATAGTTGACGTGTACCTATGATGATAATTACAGGCCTCTCTCATCTTTTTAAGTGGGAGAACTTGCACAATTGGTGGCTGACTAAATACTTTTTTCCCCCACTGTAGCTACTGACCCTGGATCTGATCCTGTATATAGCTACTGACCCTGGAACTTACCCTGTATATAACTACTGACCCTGGAACTGTCCCTGTATATAGCTTCTGACACTGGATCTGATCCTGTATATAGCTACTGACCCTGGAACTGATCCTGTATATAGCTACTGACCCTGGAACTTACCCTGTATATAACTACTGACCCTGGAACTGTCCCTGTATATAGCTACTGACCCTGGAACTGATCCTGTATATAGCTACTGACCCTGGATCTGATCCTGTATATAACTACTGACCCTGGAACTGATCCTGTATATAGCTACTGACCCTGGAACTGATCCTGTATATAACTACTGACCCTGGAACTGATCCTGTATATAGCTACTGACCCTGGAACTGTCCCTGTATATAACTACTGACCCTGGAACTGATCCTGTATATAGCTACTGACCCTGGAACTGTCCCTGTATATAACTACTGACCCTGGAACTGTCCCTGTATATTTCTGACTTACTTTCTCGTATTCTTCTTATTTCTATTTCTGATTTTGTTTTACTTGACTTTTGTATTAATGTTTTATAATACTACTGATATTGATTACTGCATTGTTGGGAAAGAGCCAGCAAGAAAGGCATTTCACTGTACTAGTGCACGTGACAATAACAACTAGAAACTGTCTTTGCTATACTGCAGCAGTGAGTTAAACCCTAACCCTGCTCTCTCCCTCTCCCTAGTGTGTGTGTGTGTGTGTGGTGTGTACAAAACCGAAAGTAAAAGACGCAAAAACAAAACTTAAGAACGGGAAGCATAGAAATAACGCACATAGAACACATCTATGGCTTCTTAGACTTGCTTACAATGAGAATCACAGATCTATAACTGACAGTTCTGTGTGAATTTGGTCTGGTCACCCAAAAAGTGACATAATGCAGCTTTAATAGGATCTCTGTGTTAACCCCTGCTCTTCCTTGTGGTTCTGTCACGCCCTGGCTCTGGGGACTCTTATATGTTGAGCCAGGGTGTTAGTTTCTATGTGTAGTGTCTATGTTTTGTTTTCTATGTGTTCTTTTCTAGATCGTGTATTTCTGTGTTGGCCGGGGTGGTTCCCAATCGGAGGCAGCTGTGTCTTGTTGTCTCTGATTGGGAACCATACTTAGGCAGCCTGTTGTGCACTTGTCATTTGTGGGATCTTGTTCCGTTTAGGTTTGTGTTGTATGACCGAGGACTTCACGTTTCGTCGTAATCAGTGGACCAAGGCGCAGCGTGATATGCGTACATCTTTTAATGCGTACTTTGGACACTACAACAAAACAACAAAACGAAACGTGAAGTCCTCGGTCATACAACACAAACCTAAACGGAACAAGATCCCACAAATGACAAGTGCACAACAGGCTGCCTAAGTATGGTTCCCAATCAGAGACAACAAGACACAGCTGCCTCCGATTGGGAACCACCCCGGCCAACACAGAAATACACGATCTAGAAAAGAACACATAGAAAACAAAACATAGACACTACACATAGAAACTAACACCCTGGCTCAACATATAAGAGTCCCCAGAGCCAGGGCGTGACAGGTTCTGTATGCTATCAGTGCTGTCTACTTCTCAGAGAGAATAGTGTGTTAAACCTTAACCCAATATGTTCAACCTTAACCCAGTATATTAAACCCTAACCCAATATGTTCAACCTTAACCCAGTGTATTAAACCCTAACCCAATATGTTCAACCTTAACCCAGTGTATTAAACCCTAACCCAATATATTAAACCCTAACCCAATATGTTCAACCTTAACCCAGTGTATTAAACCCTAACCCAATATGTTCAACCTTAACCCAGTGTATTAAACCCTAACCCAATATGTTCAACCTTAACCCAGTATATTAAACCCTAACCCAATATGTTCAACCTTAACCCAGTGTATTAAACCCTAACCCAATATGTTCAACCTTAACCCAGTGTATTAAACCCTAACCCAATATATTAAACCCTAACCCAATATGTTCAACCTTAACTCAGTGTATTAAACCCTAACCCAATATGTTCAACCTTAACCCAGTGTATTAAACCCTAACCCAATATGTTCAACCTTAACCCAGTGTATTAAACCCTAACCCAATATGTTCAACCTTAACCCAGTGTATTAAACCCTAACCCAATATGTTCAACCTTAACCCAGTGTACTAAACCCTAACCCTGCTCTCTCTCCCACTCCCTAGTGGCCCTGTATGCCATCAGTGCTGTCTACTTTGCTGGAGTGATGGTCCGTCTAATGCTGACACTGACCCCCGTAGTGTGTATGCTGTCAGCCATAGCCTTCTCCAGCGTGTTTGAACACTACCTAGGGGACGACATGAAGAGGGAGAGCCCTCCCATAGAGGATAGTAGTGATGAGGACGACAAGAGGAACTCTGGAAACCTCTATGATAAGGTATGAGGATCTGTTCTAAATGGCACATTATTCCCTACATAGTGCACTTCGTTGGGCAGAGCTTTAGTACACTTAAAATCCTTATATACTGTAGTGCACTACGTTGCACTGCAGTAGCCAGAGCTTTGGCACCCTATTTTATATGTAGTGCACCACTTTTGGACAGGGCCTAGACACCCTATTCCCTATTATATACTGAACTAAAATAGAAACGCAACTTGCAACAATTTCAACGGTTTTACTGAGTTACAGTTCATATAAGGAAATCAGTCAACTGAATTACATTCACTAGGCCCTAATCTATGGATTTCATATGACAGGGCAGGGGCGCAGGCATGGGTGGGCCTGGGAGGGCATAGGCCCACCCACTGGGGAGCCAGGCCCAGCCAGTCAGAATTAGTTTTTCCCCACAAAAGGTCTTTATTACAGACCAAAATAATCCTCAGTTTCATCAGCTGTCTCGGTGGCTAGTCTCAGACGATCCCGCAGGTGAAGAAGCTGGATGTGGAGGTCCTGGGCTGGCGTGGTTACAGTGTGCGGTTGTGAGGCCGGTTGGACGTACTGCCAAATTCTCTAAAACGACGTTGGAGTCCGCTTATGGTAGATAAATGAACATGCAATTCTCTGGCAACAGGTCTCGTGAACATTCCTGTAGTCAGCATGCCAATTGCACACTCCCTCAAAACTTGAGACATCTGCGGCATTGTATTGTGTGACTAAACTGTACATTTTAGAGTGGGCTTTTATTGTCCCCAGCACAAGGTGCACCTGTGTAATGATCATGCAGTTTAATCAGCGTCTTGATATGGCACAGCTGTAAGGTGGAGGGATTATCTTGGCAAAGGAGATATGCTCACTAACAGGGATGTAAACAAATTTGTGCACAACATTTGAGAGAAATACGCTTTTTGTGCATATGTAACATTTCTGGGATCTTTTATTTCTGCACTTGAAACATGGGACCAACACTTTTACATGTTGCGTTTATATTTTAGATCAGTATAGTCAGTGTACAGTTCAGTATAGTCAGTATTCAATGTACAGTTAAGTATAGTCAGTATAGTTCAGTATAGTCAGTATTCAGTGTACAGTTCAGTATATTCAGTGTACAGTTCAGTATAGTCAGTGTACACTTCAGTATAGTCAGTATTCAGTGTACAGCTCAGTATAGTCAGTATTCAGTGTACAGTTCAGTATAGTCAGTATACAGTTCAGTATAGTCAGTATTCAGTGTACAGTTCAGTATATTCAGTGTACAGTTAAGTATAGTCAGTATAGTTCAGTATAGTCAGTATTCAGTGTACAGTTCAGTATATTCAGTGTACAGTTCAGTATAGTCAGTGTACACTTCAGTATAGTCAGTATTCAGTGTACAGTTCAGTATAGTCAGTATACAGTTCAGTATAGTCAGTATTCAGTGTACAGTTCAGTATATTCAGTGTACAGTTCAGTATAGTCAGTATTCAGTGTACAGTTCAGTATATTCAGTGTACAGTTCAGTATAGTCAGTATTCAGTGTACAGTTCAGTATAGTCAGTATTCAGTGTACAGTTCAGTATAGTCAGTATTCAGTGTACAGTTCAGTATAGTCAGTATACAGTTCAGTATAGTCAGTATTCAGTGTACAGTTCAGTATATTCAGTGTACAGTTCAGTGTACAGTTCAGTATAGTCAGTATTCAGTGTACAGTTCAGTGTACACTTCAGTATTCAGTGTACACTTCAGTATAGTACACTACTTCTGCTGGTTTAGATTTTGTTTACTCATTTCTCGAGACAATTGATGACGATCTCATTTTGATATTAGCAAGAGCTGGTGACGTTTTCCTAATATGAAGTAAACTGATTCCATATCTGTTGATGTCTTCCCACAAACTGAATGTCTATATTTTTGGTGTCACAGCATGAAAAGAGGGATTTGTGGTTCTGATATTTGAGGAAATGTACCATATTTTCAGGGGTTTTACTAACGTGTGACTATATCTGTGTTCCTGTCTCCCTCTGCAGGCAGGGAAGGTTCGTAAGCATGTCTCAGAGCAGGAGAAAGCAGAGGAAGGTCTGGGACCCAACATTAAGAGTATCGTCACCATGTTGATGTTGATGCTGCTCATGATGTTCGCTGTCCACTGCACCTGGGTTACAAGTAACGCCTATTCCAGCCCTAGTGTTGTACTGGCCTCTTATAACAACGATGGGTAAGATCACACGTTGACTCACTTTCTTTTGTTGATTACTTTGCTCTGTAACTGTCGTTTCCTAATGTCTCTCTCCTGCGATGTTTCTCTCTCGCTGTTTCACTCTCTCACGGTTTCTCTCTTTCTCTCTCTCTCTCTCTCTTTCTCTCTCTCTCTCTCTCTCACCAAACCACAGAAGAAAATAAGAAGATGTAAATATGGTGTTTTCGGCGATGGCATTATGGGATAGCTAGGAACTTGTAAACAATGACCCATTCCTTAAATCAGTTCTCTCTCCGTGTTTCTCTCCACTCTTCTCTACCCAGGTCGAGGAATATTCTGGATGATTTCCGCGAGGCCTACTATTGGCTAAGGCAGAACACAGAGGAGCAGGCCAGAGTGATGTCATGGTGGGACTATGGCTACCAGATAGCGGGGATGGCCAATCGGACCACGCTAGTGGACAACAACACTTGGAACAACAGTCATATAGCACTGGTAAAGAGTCTTACACTATTGTGGTGGCAGAATTTGGAGTGAGCTGTTGTACTTCTCAAGGGATATGTTCTGTGTTGGACTGTGATGTTATGTCTTTCATAGACTCCTGGTATGTCTGCACCCTAACACACGGCCATTGTGTTCTGGAACTGTTGCTTGTATGAAATAACTGTTGTTTAAACAATATGATTAGTATTATCAACTCCCACTATATAAGGGACATGTAACCATTTATTCTTTGAGTTCTTACCTGTGAAATCAGAGATCGATCTCCCCTGCAGCTGCTTGGATCGATCTCCCATCAATTATTGGATCTTGATCAGTCAATTCATGAATCAAACATTATTTTTAAGTGCATTTCGCATTATTCTCACAATCAATCAATCAAACAGTAAATGTATTAATTAATCAAAATGGAATCAATTTCACATGGGTCTTAAATCTCAACATAGTTTACAGGAGGCAAGCAAAATAAGAATGTGCCTCTGGCGCCACCATGTGGACATGTGTGAGTTATTCATCCTCTCTCTTTCTCTTTCTCTCTCGCTCTCCCTCCCTCCTCTCTCTCTCATTCTCTCTCTGTCTCTCTCTCTCTCTCTCTGTGTGTTCAGGTGGGCAAGGCCATGTCGTCCAATGAGAGTGCAGCGTATGAGATCATGAGGTCTTTGGATGTGGACTATGTGCTTATTATCTTCGGAGGTGTGATTGGCTACTCTGGTGATGACATCAACAAGTTCCTGTGGATGGTGCGGATCGCAGAGGGAGAGCATCCCAAAGACATCAGGGTGAGGATGACTTTAGTGGTGAGGTGATGCTTCCACTGTTAGCTACAGAAGGATCGCAGAGGGAGAGCATCCCAAAGACGTCAGGGTGAGAGACGGCAGCCTTTAAACCATCATGTAAAAAAAAAAAACACAAGTATTGGTGAGCTGAAACTCCCACTGTGAGCTATAGAAGGATCGCAGGGTGAGGTAAACTGTGAGCTATAGAAGGATCGCAGGGTAAGGTGAGGTAAACTGAGCTATAGAAGGATTGTGAGGTAAACTGTGAGCTATAGAAGGATCTCAGGGTGAGGTGAGGTTATACCAAATACTTGGAAAGTTGGCCACTTACATATGATGTGAAGTCCATAGAAGTATAATTCAATTTCTATGGTTGTCTTTTTTTTCAAAAGCTTTGTCATGATGTTGTGCATAAAGACTATGTTAAGTTAAATACGAACAATGAATTGGTTAAAAACAGGATGAGTCTCTAAAGAGTTTCTGTCCTCATTATGAGTGTACTAAACTGTCTGTCTGTATGTTCCCTCAGGATGAGTGTACTAAACTGTCTGTATGCATGTTCCCTCCTCAGGAGAGTGACTACTTCACCCCCCAGGGAGAGTTTAGGGTGGACAAAGAGGGGTCTCCCATCCTGCTCAACTGCCTCATGTATAAGATGTCATACTACCGCTTTGGAGAGATGCAGGTAAGAGATGCTCTACTCTGCCGTATCACCCTAACCCTAACCCGGTCACATAATAACACTTCATCTGTATGTGTGCACTTACAGATGAATCCTAACTGGAGACCTGTGCCTGTAACTTGGACTTTGGCCTAATGCATGCATTTAGTGTCACTTCACAGGGATCTCAAGCCCTGACACAGCTGCTCTAGTTTACTTCACAGGGATCTCAAGCCCTGACACAGCTTCTCTAGTTTACTTCACAGGGATCTCAAGCCCTGACACAGCTCCTCTAGTTTACTTCACAGGGATCTCAAGCCCTGACACAGCTCCTCTAGTTTACTTCACAGGGATCCCGAGTGGTGCAGTGGTCTAAGGCACTGCATCGCAGTGCTAGCTGTGCCACTAGAGATCCTGGTTCGAATCCAGGCTCTGTCGTAGCCGGCCGCGACCGGGAGACCCATGGGGCGGCGCACAATTGGCCCAGCGTCGTCTAGGGTAGGGGAGGGAATGGCCGGCAGGGGATGTAGCTCAGTTTGTAGAGCATGGCGTTTGCAACGCCAGGGTTGTGGGTTCGATTCCCACGGGGGGTATGAAAAAAATAATGAAAAAAAGTGATGTATGCACAAACTGCAAGTCGCTCTGGATAAGAGCGTCTGCTAAATGACTTAAATGTAAATGTAATCTCAAGCCCTGACACAGCTCCTCTAGTTTACATCACAGGGATCTCAAGCCCTGACACAGCTCCTCTAGTTTACATAACAGGGATCTCAAGCCCTGACACAGCTGCTCTAGTTTACTTCACAGGGATCTCAATCCCTGACACAGCTCCTCTAGTTTACTTCACAGGGATCTCAATCCCTGACACAGCTCCTCTAGTTTACTTCACAGGGATCTCAAGCCCTGACACAGCTCCTCTAGTTTACATCACAGGGATCTCAAGCCCTGACACAGCTCCTCTAGTTTACTGTCAAACACTTACACCACCTGACCATCTCTCCTCCCCCCAGTTGGACTTCCGGACGCCGCCGGGTTTCGACCGGACGCGTAACGCTGAGATCGGTAACAAGGACATCAAGCTGAAACACCTGGAGGAGGCGTTCACCTCAGAGCACTGGCTGGTCCGGATCTACAAGGTCAAGAAGGAGGAGAACAGGGACCCCCTGGAGCACAGTCCCCGTAGTAGCAGCAGCAGCAGCAGCAGGCAGAAGTACACCTCTAAAAAGGTACAGGATCAAGATCAGGAACAAGGTCATCCATGCTTCTCTCTTCTCAATTGGAGAGCGCTGGTGAATGATTCTGCTGTCCCTGTCCAGAATCATATACCCATGCCCCTTCATCCTTGGCTCTGTCCAGAATCAATTACCCCTTCATCCTTGCACCCTAGATCATGTTTATACATCTAAAAGAATAGGACATGTATAATAAATTAGTCTAAAATGCCATCTAACCTATCAGAGTGCTAAATGCCTAGGGTTAGAGGTTTTTCTGGACTGATCTATTGTCATCTAAATGTTCTTTGATTTGATTTATTGCAGACGGCAAAGAGGAAGCGTGGTCACGTGAAGAACAAACTTGCCCTCAAGAAAGGCAAGAAACTGAACAACAAGAAATCAGTTTAACCAGAGAGAGAGAGAGAGAGAGAGAGAGAGAGAGAGAGAGAGAGAGAGAGAGAGAGAGAGAGAGAGAGAGAGAGAGAGAGAGAGAGAGAGAGAGAGAGAGAGAGAGAGAGAGAGAGAGAGAGAGAGAGAGAGAGAGAGAGAGAGAGAGAGAGAGAGAGAGAGAGAGAGAGAGAGAGAGAGAGAGAGAGAGAGAGAGAGAGAGGAGAGAGAGAGAGAGAGAGAGAGAGAGAGAGAGAGAGAGAGAGAGAGAGAGAGAGAGAGAGAGAGAGAGATGTAAAAATCATTCAAAACGCAACAAGCAAGTAATCCACCAATCAAGAAGAATAACGAACACCAACCAACCAATGGTCTGGAGAGACCTGTTACCTGGACGACCAGGTCTATGATGATCATCGTGGTAACGGGAGGTTCTATGATAACCCTTCTGTGACCTCTGTTGGGGGTGTCGGCTAGTTCCGATGACCTCCCTCTGTCGGTTTGGGTTTTAACCTGAGGAACTTAACTTTGACCTTTCGACAACCTTTTACATTTTATTTTGTACTTGAATGTTGCTGTGAGGCGGAGCCATCTTAAAGTTACACCAATCCAGACAGAGGCTGCATCCCAAATGTCACCCTATTCCCTATTGGCCCTGTTCAAAAGTAGTGCACTATGTAGGGAATAGGGTGCCTTTTTTATGGGAAAAACAAACAAACAAAACAACTACTCGAAGATCAAACTCATTCAATCTAAACTGACTTGGAATCAGTCAGTGGCACCAAAGACATTCTGTACTATTTCAGGGTGTGAACTAAACTAGTTACCTTTAAAAAACAAATGAAAGAGGAGTTTTGAAAGGAGTTTTGATGTAATGTGGAGTCAGAGATGGTTTAGTTCCTGGTGCATGCTCAGTTATTGTTTGGTACCTACTACCTGTCTGTCTCAATTTATTTGGTCTCATGTATGTGTTGGCCAGGTGTCAATCCGTCACTATGGGGATGTCAAATAAACACATTTTTTAAATCCCAGTAGATTTCCTGTAACAATACATCTTATAATTCCTGGAGAACAGAAATACAACAAGGACTTCATGATACGTTAGATGTAGTTTGTTCTTTTAATTTCCTCATGAGATTGTCTGGGCTAGATGCTCTTAGTACGACTGAAACATCTCTTCTTCTAGGTTTTTGAATAAGCTGCACTGAAACAGCCTAAGATGCTAAGATTGCCCATTTGTCCTGATGCACTTTAGCCACAACGGTACTACTCCTTGTCCTCTAGCCACCCTTCTGTTTTTAAAGGTAACCAGTAGAATGAATTCTCTGGTACGTAAGTGCTTATTTTCAGGAGTTTACCTCTATGGTTTAACTACACCCATGTCTAATCTAAGCCAGTCTGTCCCTCAACCAGTTTCTCTTTATTTCTCATGATGACTGGTCAGTTTTCACCAGTCATCTATATATGGTTTTCACTTAACTAACTCAGCACTCTGCTTGTGTTTCTGTTCAGGTAGAATGCTATGCTCAGTCTGTATAAAAAGAGAGGACTGTATTGGCCTTAACAGCTTACTATGAGAAACCATATCGTCTGAGTCCGAGACTCTGTCTGCGTCACAAAGGGCACTCTATTCCCTATGTAGTGCACTACTTTTGACCAGAACTTTATGGGCCCTGGTCAGAAGTAGTGCACTAAATAGGGAATAGGGTGCCATTTTGGATGCAGCCTCTCTAGGGTATTTATTACATGAACGATGGAGGCTAATCGAAAAAAGTAGTGTCCTATCAAGGAATGAAATGCAGAAATTGTATAATTTCTTTCTTAAGTCAAGGTTTATTCCATCAATTGTAATGAAATGGATGCTGGTGGGTGTGAGAATGAAAGATACCTTTTTGAATTAAAGAGGTTGCATTGAATTGGCTCTGTGTCATTTTGTCAAAAATCTTCCTTTCGCTCCAACACGGCTTTGTCTTCTCATGGAAGATTCCAAATGTACATGTGTATGTCTGTTAGGATCCACTAGATGGCAGCACTCACCGCCAGTTAGCGTCAGTTCGCTGTAGAGATATTTTACAACATGTCTGCATGAGATTCAGTACTAGGATCAGTTATATTCTTGGAGAAGAGCTACTTTCATTTGTGTTTTCTAACGGCCTCAAACCCAGTCATCAGTAGTCCGAAATCCAAACTTAATATCATTCTGGTTCACTATTGTTTCACTTAACTGAGACAATAGTGAACCAGAGATAGTATTCACAGTGGTTTCCAGACTAAATCAGCATTCTACACCACAGACAACCTGCCAACAACAGATCAGCCACAGATCGTGATGAGATATTTATTAAACTACATAATATATATGGAAACCCCAGCCCCTGGCTGTCCCATGTCTTAGACTACTTTCTAAGTCAAGTGTTGCATAGGTTCTACACAGGTGGGCAAGACGAGAGCTGCGTCCCAAACGGCACCCTATCCACAATATAGTGCACTACTTTTGACCAGAGCCATATGAGGAAAAGGATGCCATTTGGGACGCACACAAAAAGTGTTTGGTCAAAGCTCAGTGACTGATGAAGTACGCTGCAGTGTTGCACTTCACACTCACATAACATTCATACTCAAAAGGTTATTGATCTTATACTGACAGGACAGAGGAGTTAAGAGCTGTTCACACCACTGAGCCAAACCAAACTGGCCTGGTTCCACAGAGGAGTTAAGAGCTGTTCACACCAGTGAGCCAAACCAGACTGGTTCCACAGAGGAGTTAAGAGCTGTTCACACCACTGCGCCAAACCAAACTGGACTGGCCTGGTTCCACATAGGAGTTAAGAGCTGTTCACACCAGTGAGCCAAACCAGACTGGTTCCACAGAGGAGTTAAGAGCTGTTCACACCAGTGAGCCAAACCAGACTGGTTCCACAGAGGAGTTAAGAGCTATTCACACCATTGAGCCAAACCAGACTGGTTCCACAGAGGAGTTAAGAGCTGTTCACACCAGTGAGACAAACCAAACTGGACTGGCCTGGTTCCACAGAGGAGTTAAGAGCTGTTCACAGCACTGAGCCAAACCAAACCGGATTGGCCTGGTTCCACAGGGGAGTTAAGAGCTGTTCACACCATTGAGCCAAACCAGACTGGTTCCACAGAGGAGTTAAGAGCTGTTCACACCAGTGAGCCAAACCTAACTGGACTGGCCTGGTTCCACAGAGGAGTTAAGAGCTGTTAACAGCACTGAGCCAAACCAAACCAAACTGGATTGGCCTGGTTCCACAGAGGAGTTAAAAGCTGTTCACACCACTGAGCCAAACAAAACTGGACTGGACTGGTTCCACATCTACCATAGTTGCTGGAAAGGACCATGTGAAAGGAAGCTATCCGAGTCAGCAGTTTGGTTCTGGTCGGCACGATAGTGTGAAAAGGTTAATACATTCTCACATACCCATATTACTGATAAAATGACCTCTAGAGCTCCTATCTCCATCCTCCTGTCTACAAAGAGTACATGCTAAGTGGGATCCTTGGGACATCCAACTCTGATGTCACCCCATTGAAGTTTAAATGGAAAACAGTTAAAGGAAAACTCCACCCAAAAACAATATTTTGGTATTTGTTTCATTTGTCCATTGTTGACAGTCCCAAAATGTATTGTTTGTCATCAATCAAGTTTTCAAGATACAGAAATCATCCCTGTATGATGCATTTTGTATCGTATGATTCTGCGTTTTGCTTCATATGAAGCAAAATGCATCATATGGGGAGGATTTCTGTATTTTGAAAGTTACATAACTAAAAAAATTGGTAGGGTCATTCCAATGATCCCAGTTAGCATCTACTGTCTACAAAGTGTATAACAGTGCTTCTCAGTCAGTTTAAACAAGGCAGGACAAAATGCCTCTCCATTTCATTCACTGTCACCTCCATTATATGATCACAAAAACTGCATGAGGATTCTGTTGATGGAGAATTTTGGAATTATATTCAGACTAAGTTACCTAACCAATGAACATTGTAATTTCTACTAACAAATAGGAGACAGATTGTTAGTAGAGGGACCATTGATGGAGCTATCGTGATGGATGAGTCTCTCCTGTGTTGTTAGGTGAAGACATGTTGCTAGCACCGCTGCTACAATAAATGTTGTAATTAGACAAACATGTCAGTGAAGGGACCATTATTGGAGCAGCTCTCCTTGTTAGGTAAGATCAAACCTCGTCCCCAGGCTCATTACTACAGAGAAAGAGCTGGCTGACGACAAGACAGACTAGGGGCTAGGTTGATTTTGATTTAATACGGGCCGCGGAAGATCCTCAATATAGCGCAATTGAAATGTAAAGATAATTTCAGATTGAGCCGACATATGCAGCGTTTACCGTGAACGCAGTATCCGCGAACACGGGAACATTGCCTTTAAATTATAGCGCAGATCTTCCGCGGTCCAGATTGAATCTAGGCCTAGGATCACAGGATCTTGAAACCAGGAGAATAAATATCAGATGTGGATTAAATAAATCAAGGGTCAATACATCTACTACCAGGCCCCAACAGAGTGATTAGACTTCATCTTAAACAGACAGACATCTTGTGTGTCTGCCCCAAATGGTACCCAAATCCCTACACAGTAGGCTGCAGTCACACAGGCAGCACAATGTTTTCCACTAATTGGTCTTTTGACCAATCACACCAGATCTTTTCACATCAGATATTTTTCAGAGATGATCCGATTGGTCAAAAGACCAATTAGTGAAAAAAAAAAAACATCTGTCTAAACGCAGCCAAAGTGCACTACCTTTGACCAGAGCCCTATGGGCCTTGGTCAACATTAGTGGACTATACAGTATAGTGAATAGGGTGCCATTTGGGATACTTATATGAGAATGAACAGTAGGGTGCCTTGGGAGTAAATCATGTAAGATAAACTGTTTTTCGAAAAGTAGTTCTGAGTCCAAATACAGATTATCTCTGGGTGGATTTCTCCTGGACCCTGGTGTCACATGGTATTTGTACCTCCTGGATACGGTTAGATTTGAACCTCCTGGATAAGGTTGGATTTGTACCTCCTGGATACGGTTGGAGTTGTAACTAATTAGACGCTATAAAGATGTCTTCAAGGTTATAAATTAGACCCTATAAAGATGTCTTCAAGGTTATAAATTAGACCCTATAAAGATATTTTCAAGGTTCGGCCATATAAAGGACAAACAGACTGGAGCACCGGGCTACTTCATGGTTACAATCACTACAATGTTAGTGTGAATACTGAGAGAGCTGGTTTGGGCTGGGGAAGTGGCTTTAAGTTTGACATTATAGCAGTGTTCACCTCTGATTACATTCTCCATTCTGGGCTGAAGGATACGGTGTTCTATACTGTGGTATGCTGTTATCCACAGTGTCCAAGTCAAGTGTGACAAGCATACATACCTGTACGTATATACTGTTCGTCATACAACAGAAGGGCTGAAGGAAGACTCTTCTCTATACAGTATGTATGGTGTTATTACTTCCATACTGTACGTCATACAACAGAAGGGCTGAAGGAAGACTTCTCTATAAAGTATGTATGGTGTTGTGTGTTATTATGAACAAATCATACATCATTGGATCTTACATACATCATACAGTGGAAGGACAACCTCTCCTGTGGCCTTTAGACTAATAACATTGGATACAGCTGGAAGGACAACCTCTCCTGTGGCCTTTAGACTAATAACATTGGATACAGCTGGAAGGACAATCTCTCCTGTGGCCTTTAGACTAATAACATTGGAGACAGCTACAGTATGCTACAGTACCTGTGCAAACAAATTAAAAGCGAAGGAAGAAGCATGTGAATATAATCTATTATCCTGGTATTTGGATTGTACTATATATCAAAAAGCTACATAATTGTTCAGCTATCGTTGATCACCAACGATCACGCTCATCCTCTGTCCCTCCCAACCTCTTCCTGGTTCGAACTGGTCCATCTCCTAAATGGCCGCAGAGTTTCCTGGATCGTATGGAGCAGGTCAGCTTCTGATAGGAAACGCAGTGAGCTTGCTGTCCGACTGTGGTTCCTGTCCCTCTGACAGTCTTTGGCACCTCTCATTCTTAATGAGATGACTGAGGCGTAATCTCCTCATCCAAGACAGTCCTTGGGCACATCTGTAATAGCATCTTGCTCCCTGTATAGAGCACTCCTTTTGCAGTTGTGCACTGTACAGATAATAGGGTATCATTTGGAACACACCCCCTTGTATTTCTGGTCTGTTCTCTAGCGGCTGGCTAGCTGGTCCCCAGTGAGTGTTGCCATGACCACCAGCGGGCCGCTCGCTGTGCTGTGATCGGCAGCTGGCATGTTGCCCCTCCCCCCCAGAGGCCCCTCCCCTCGTCAGTGGGTCTTCCACAAGGGGTTGTGATACACCCAGCCCTCGCCCTGAGAGAGAGAGAGAGAGAGAGAGAGAGAGAGAGAGAGAGAGAGAGAGAGAGAGAGAGAGAGATAGAGAGAGAGAGAGAGAGAGAGAGAGAGAGAGAGAGAGAGAGAGAGATTAAAAGGAAACATGTTTAGTACTGGCTTTTTGAAATAATGTTGACTGTGAACAAACATTAAAGACAAGACCAGGGAAGCTGACTCAAACTTAGAGGTAATGTTAGAGGTTAACGTCAAAGTTTACAGTTTAGGTCCTAGTCCCTCACCTCCTTGATGAAGTATTTGGGTTTCCAGGGTGTGTTGGAGGCAGCTCTCTGTCGGCCCTCTGCTCTCTGCCTCTCCTCCAGACAATGTTTGTGCTCTGTAGCAGAGTCAATGTTTCCTGACCTGAGAGCTGAGGTAACATGCTGCCACAGACGCCTGTAGAGGAACACTTTACCATTATAACTGATCTCAGAGCTGACATAACATGCTGCCACAGACACCAGTAGAGGAACACTTTACCATTAGGAGTAGGACACAGCATGCCAACTGAAGACAGGTGACTAGGAGTAGGACACAGCATGCCAACTGAAGACAGGTGACTAGGAGTAGGACACAGCATGCCAACTGAAGACAGGTGAGTAGGAGTAGGACACAGCATGCCAACTGAAGACAGGTGAGTAGGAGTAGGACACAACATGCCAAATGAAGACAGGTGAGTAGGAGTAGGACACAGCATGCCAAATGAAGACAGGTGAGTAGGAGTAGGACACAGCATGCCAAATGAAGACAGGTGAGTAGGAGTAGGACACAGCATGCCAAATGAAGACAGGTGAGTAGGAGTAGGACACAGCATACCAAATGAAGACAGGTGAGTAGGAGTGAGCTTAGGATAATAGTTTTAATTATCTGCTGAGTCTGTCCTTAATCAACCTCTTCTCTCTGACAGGTATATTGGCAGAACACTTGACACAGCTAGACAAGCTATCCTCCAACACCGCAGTAAGATGAGCAGGCCCACTAATGGAATGTTCTGACTCAATGGTGGAAGAGGAGCAGGCCCACTAATGGAATGTTCTGACTCAATGGTGGAAGAGGAGCAGGCCCACTAATGGAATGTTCTGACTCAATGGTGGAAGAGGAGCAGGCCCACTAATGGAATGTTCTGACTCAATGGTGGATGAGGAGCAGGCCCACTAATGGAATGTTCTGACTCAATGGTGGATGAGGAGCAGGCCCACTAATGGAATGTTCTGACTCAATGGTGGAAGAGGAGCAGGCCCACTAATGGAATGTTCTGACTCAATGGTGGAAGAGGAGCAGGCCCACTAATGCAATGTTCTGACTCAATGGTGGAAGAGGAGCAGGCCCACTAATGCAATGTTCTGACTCAATGGTGGAAGAGGAGAGGAGAAATAAACTCTCCATCCAGATTCCTCCACACGTGTACACATTCTGTACCTTATGTTCATTCTCTTGTTTATGTTCTGGAAATAATGCATGAGGCGGTGAGCTCCAGATAATCCAATTAACACAGCACGTGTGAGAAGATCCTAAGAGACCGGTCGGTTTACTGTATATGATGCCTGTTACCCAGGACTGTTTACCATTACGTCATATAGGGAATGTGATAGTCTATATTTATTTCATTATGTCATATTTGAGAATATGTTGACCGATAGCTGATTTATTTCTATCCAGTAGTTGTGTATGGTTGATCTATTCTCATGGTATTAAAATGTGCTCGTACCAAACCCTCACTGGTCCTTCGAGACAGATAGGAACCATTACAAGGTGACACTCCTTTTCAGTGTTTATGAGATAATCTGCCTCCTTAGAACCTGCAACTCACAACAATCTTTATAAACTGCTAGACTGGACTGGTATGTACTGCTGCATTGATACTGCATTTCTGTCTAGACTGGACTGGTGTGTACTGCTGCATTGATACTGCAGTTCTGTCTAGACTGGACTGGTGTGTACTGCTGCATTGATACTGCAGTTCTGTCTAGACTGGACTGGTGTGTACTGCTGCATTGATACTGCAGTTCTGTCTAGACTGGACTGGTGTGTACTGCTGCATTGATACTGCATTTCTGTCTAGACTGGACTGGTGTGTACTGATGCATTGATACTGCAGTTCTGTCTAGACTGGACTGATGTGTACTGCTGCATTGATACTGCAGTTCTGTCTAGACTGGACTGGTGTGTACTGCTACATTGATACTGCAGTTCTGTCTAGACTGGACTGGTGTGTACTGCTGCATTGATATGGCAGTTCTGTCTAGACTGGACTGGTGTGTACTGCTACATTGATACTGCAGTTCTGTCTAGACTGGACTGATGTGTACTGCTGCATTGATACTGCAGTTCTGTCTAGACTGGACTGGTGTGTACTGCTGCATTGATACTGCAGTTCTGTCTAGACTGGACTGGTGTGTACTGCTACATTGATACTGCAGCTCTGTCTAGACTGGACTGGTGTGTACTGCTGCATTGATACTGCAGTTCTGTCTAGACTGGACTGGTGTGTACTGCTACATTGATACTGCAGCTCTGTCTAGACTGGACTGGTGTGTACTGCTACATTGATACTGCAGTTCTGTCTAGACTGGACTGGTGTGTACTGCTACATTGATACTGCAGTTCTGTCTAGACTGGACTGGTGTGTACTGCTACATTGATACTGCAGTTCTGTCTAAACTGGACTGGTGTGTACTGCTACATTGATACTGCAGTTCTGTCTAAACTGGACTGGTGTGTACTGCTACATTGATACTGCAGTTCTGTCTAGACTGGACTGGTGTGTACTGCTACATTGATACTGCAACTATCCATATGAATCAGCAGAAGAGATGGTTTCAAAACTGCAATCCATCCCCAGTTAGCCCTTCCTCCACTTACCAGCCAGACTGTATTAGCCAAGTATCAGATCAAATTAAGGCTGTGTGACACTGGCAGTGTACTACAGCTGAGAATGTGTGTGTGTGTGTGTGTGTGTGTGTGTGTGTGTGTGTGTGTGTGTGTGTGTGTGTGTGTGTGTGTGAGTAAGTGAGGACGTTGTGATAAGTCACAGGAATGTTCTCAGAGAAGTGTGTCATCTCTCATCTTCTCTGATTCTCTCTCTGGAGCATTAGGATCAGTCAGATCTCACACACACACACACACACACTCATCCTCAGCTTTAATACACGCTTTGTAATGTCTTTGTTAAGCAGGTTAGTGAGGGAACCCAAAGACTTGTTCTGGGTGGTAATACTCCTTCACCTGGTAATTCATCAATCTATTGTTGGAAAGCCCTTTGAGACAGACAGGCCTTTGTACTGTGCACTGCTACACTACATGCAGAGTTTGGACAAGGCCTCAGGTCTCAGGCAAGGTTACTCATCAAGAGAGCTTGGCTCATCCAACCAGAGCTGTTACATGACTGTAGTACCAGTTACAGACGTGGCAACGAGACTACAGCTGCTTTATGTTTTACACATGTTCTGTTGTCTGACCCAGAGACACGCCTCTTAGAGAGATTACCATACCAACACATTACAGAGACACGCCTCTTAGAGAGATTACCATACCAACACAGCACAGGGACACACCTCTTAGAGAGATTACCATACCAACACTGCACAGAGATACGCCTCTTAGGGAGATTACCATACCAACACTGCACAGAGACACGCCTCTTAGGGAGATTACCATATCAACACTGCACAGAGACACGCCTCTTAGAGAAATTACCATACCAACACAGCACAGAGACACGCCTCTTAGAGAGATTACCATACCAACACAGCACAGAGACACGCCTCTTAGAGAGATTACCATACCAACACAGCACAGAGACACGCCTCTTAGAGAGATTACCATACCAACACTGCACAGAGACACGCCTCTTAGAGAGATTACCATACCAACACTGCACAGAGATACACCTCTTAGGAGAGATTACTATACCAACACTGCACAGAGACACGCCTCTTAGAGAGATTACCATACCAACACTGCACAGAGATACACCTCTTAGGAGAGATTACCATACCAACACTGCACAGAGACACGCCTCTTAGAGAGATTACCATACCAACACAGCACAGAGACACGCCTTTTAGAGAGATTAACATGAACACCGCCTAGCCAGCTCACAAACACCATCACTATTGACTAGCTTTGTAGAGGGCTCACTCTTTGTAGAACGTGTGGGATTGTGCAATACATTGCATGTTTAACTGACAGACAGAGAGGTTGTATTGTGTAAGGTCAGGACTGACAGACAGAGAGGATGTATTGTATGAGGTCAGGTCATAGCACCACAGAGTGTAAGCCTTTGAGGTGTTACAGTCAAATGGAATAAACAGAAGACATACCTCATTAGAATTATTCTAAGCTTCTCACCCTAGACCCCCTGTTTATTTGACCCCAAAGAGAGATATGGTCAAACACTGTGGTAGGTGGCTTTAAATACTTTTATATGGGGTCTGGGTATAACTACAAAACAGACACCTGGCTGGTTTCTCTATGGGTCGTATCTCTCTCTCTCCCTCCCTCCCTCCCTCCTCACCGTGATTCATAGTGTCCCTGTTTCTCCATGGGCCGTGTCTCCCTCCCTCCCTCCCTCCTCACCGTGATTCGTAGTGTCCCTGTTTCTCCATGGGTCGTGACTCCATCCCCTCCCTCCCTCCCTCCCTCCCTACCGTGATTCGTGGTGTCCCTGTTTCTCCATGGGTCGTATCTCCCTCCCTCCCTCCCTCCCTCCCTACTCACCGTGATTCGTAGTATCCCTGTTTCTCCATGGGTCGTATCTCCCTCCCTCCCTCCTCACCGTGATTCGTAGTGTCCCTGTTTCTCCATGGGTTGTATCTCCCTCCCTCCCTCCCTCCCTCCCTCCTCACTGTGATTCGTAGTGTCCCTGTTTCTCCATGGGTCGTATCTCCCTCCCTCCCTCCTCACCGTGATTCGTAGTGTCCCTGTTTCTCCATGGGTCGTATCTTCTTCCTGATGACAGGCAGCTTGGAGGTGTTGATGACCTTGGTCTCCCCACTGCTGTAGGTGAACTCCAGGGTGCCATTCCATTCCCCTTGGGCCTTACACACTATGGTCCCCGTCGGGTTGTGCTTCACCTCTGCTGTCACTCTAACAGGAAGACAAGATGGTGACTATGTTGTTATTGGGTCAGACACACACAGACAGATGGATGGACGTACACACACCACTGTCAGACATATGGATGGACACACACCACCACTATCACAAACAGGGAGGGATTAGAATGACAGGGACCATCAAGATAAATTTTATACAACGTGTATGTTGTTATAAGGTCACACACATGCATGTAATCTCTCTCTCTCTCTCTCTCTCTCTCTCTCTCTCTCTCTCTCTCTCTCTCTCTCTCACCTGTGTATCTTTCCTCCGTAGAAGGGTTTAGTATGGAAGGTAACAGTGGCAGAGTATCCACTCTTGGCACAACTGATGGTGACTTTCCCTCCCAGCTCCACCCAGGGTACGGTAAGGATGGAGCGGGCGTAGGCACAGGGCAAAGTAAACACATACTCCTCATCATGCTCCAACAGATGTAGAACACCTGGAGGAGAGAGAGGGGGGAGGGAGAGGAGAGAGAGAGAGAGAGAGAGAGAAGAGAGAAGAGGAAGAGAGAGGGAGAGAGAGAGAGCGAGAGAGAGAAGAGAGAGGGAGAGAGAGAGCGAGAGAGAGAGACAGACAGACAGAGAGAGACAGAAAGAGAGAGAGAGAAGAGAGAGAGAGAGAAAAAGATAGAGACAGACAGACAGACAGACAGACAGACAGACAGAGAGAGAGAGAGGCAATAAACACATATTTCTTTCCACAGGGCCGTTGGGTGAGACAGGGATGCAGCTTGAGCCCCACCCTCTTCAACATATATATCAACGAATTGGCGAGGGTACTAGAACAGTCTGCAGCACACGGCCTCACCCTACTAGAATCTGAAGTCAAATGTCTACTGTTTGCTGATGATCTGGTGCTTCTGTCCCCAACCAAGGAGGGCCTACAGCAGCACCTAGATCTTCTGCACAGATTCTGTCAGACCTGGGCCCTGACAGTGAATCTCAGTAAGACTAAAAAAATGGTGTTCCAAAAAAGGTCCAGTAGCCAAGACAACAGATACAAATTCTATCTAGACACTGTTACCCTAGAGCACACAAAGAATTACACCTACCTCGGCCTAAACATCAACACCACAGGTAACTTCCACAAGGCTGTGAACGACCTAAGAGACAAGGCAAGAAGGGCCTTCTATGCCATCAAAAGGAACATAAAACTCAACATCCCAATTAGGATCTGGCTAAAAATACTTCAGTCAATTATCAATCAATCAATCAATTTTATTTTATATAGCCCTTCTTACATCAGCTAATATCTCGAAGTGCTGTACAGAAACCCAGCCTAAAACCCCAAACAGCTAGTAATGCAGGTGTAGAAGCACGGTGGCTAGGAAAAACTCCCTAGAAAGGCAAAACCTAGGAAGAAACCTAGAGAGGAACCAGGCTATGAGGGGTGGCCAGTCCTCTTCTGGCTGTGCCGGGTGGAGATTATAACAGAACCATGCCAAGATGTTCAAAAATGTTCATAAGTGACAAGCATGGTCAAATAATAATCAGGAATAAATCTCAGTTGGCTTTTCATAGCCGATCATTAGAGTTTAAAACAGCAGGTCTGGGACAGGTAGGGGTTCCATAACCGCAGGCAGAACAGTTTAAACTGGAATAGCAGCAAGGCCAGGCGGACTGGGGATAGCAAGGAGTCACCACGGCCGGTAGTCCCGACGTATGGTCCTAGGGCTCAGGTCTCTCAGTTGGCTTTTCATAGCCGATCATTTAGAGTTGAAAACAGCAGGTATGGGACAGGTAGGGGTTTCGTAGCCGCAGGCAGAACAGTTGAAACTGGAATAGCAGCAAGGCCAGGCGGACTGGGGGCAGCAGGGTGTCATCATGCCCGGTAGTCCTGACGTATGGTCCTAGGGCTCAGGTTCTCAGAGAGAAAGAGAGAACGAGAGAATTAGAGAGAGCATACTTAAATTCACACAGGACACTGGATAAGACAGGAGAAGTACTCCAGGTATAACCAACTAACCCCAGCCCCCCGACACATAAACTACTGCAGCATAAATACTGGAGGCTGAGACAGGAGCGGTCCGGAGACACTGTGGCCCCATCCGAAGAAACCCCCGGAACCCATTGCCCTCTATGGTTGTGAGATCTGGGGTCCACTCACCAACCAAGAATTCACAAAATGGGACAAACACCCAATTGAGACTCTGCATGCAGAATTCTGCAAAAGTATACTTTGTGTACAATGCAAAACCCAGAATAATGCATGCAGATCAGAATTAGGACTATACCCGCTAGTTATCAAAATCCAGACAAGAACAGTTCAATTCTACAACCACCTTAAAGGAAGCGATGCCCACACATTCCATCACAAAGCCCTCACCTACAGAGAGATTAACCTAGAGAAGAGTCCCCTCAGTCAGCTGGTCTTGGGGCTCTGTTCACAAACACAAACAGACTCCACAGAGCCCCAGGACAACAACACAATTAGATCCAACCAAATTATGAAAAAGCAAAAAGATAACTATTTGACACACTGGAAAGAATCAACCAAAAAACTGAGCAAATTGGAATGCTATCTGGCCCTAAACAGAGAGTACACAGTGGCAGAATACTTGACCACTGTGACTGACCCTAAATTAAGAAAATCCTTGACTATGTACAGACTCAGTGAGCATAGCCTTGCTATTGAGAGAGGCTGCCATAGACAGACCTGGCTCTCAAGAGATGACAGGCTATGTGCCCTCTGACCACAAAATGAGGTGGAAACTGAGCTATAATTCCTAACCTCCTGCCAAATGTATGACCACATTAGAGACATATATTTCCCACAGATCACACAGACCCACAAAGAATTTGAAAACAAATCAAACATTGATACATTTACATTTTAGTCATTTAGCAGACGCTCTTATCCAGAGCGACTTACAGTTAGTGAGTGCATACATAATTTTTTTATTTTTCATACTGGCCCCCCGTGGGAATCGAACCCACAACCCTGGCGTTGCAAACGCCATGCTCTACCAAATGAGCTACATCCCTGCCGGCCATTCCCTCCCCTACCCTGGACGACGCTGGGCCAATTGTGCGCCGCCCCATGGGTCTCCCGGTCGCGGCCGGCTACGACAGAGCTTGGATTCGAACCAGGATCTCTAGTGGCACAGCTAGCACTGCGATGCAGTGCCTTAGACCACTGCGCCCTCTGTTAGGCGAAATACCGCAGTGTGCAGTCACAGCAGCAAGATTTGTGGCCCGTTGCCATGAGAAAAGGGCAACCATTGAAGCACAAACAACATTTTAAATACGACCTATAGTTCTGTTTATTTACTTTCCCTTTCATACTTCAACATCTTGCACATTGTTACAACTTTGTACATAGCCAATAACACTTGAAATGTCTATATTCTTTAAAAAAATTGGTGAGTGTAATGTCTACTAATGTTTTCCTTGTTTATTTCCCTTTTGTTTATTGCCTATTCCATTTGCTTTGGCAATGTAAACATTACCAAAGCAAATGCCCCACAACAGCCCTTTGAATTGAATTGACAGAGAGAGCGGGCAGAGGTGTCACGTTCGTTGAATGACGGGTCAGACCAAGGCGCAGCGTGATATACGTACATGTTTATTAAACCAAATAAACACACGACAAAATAATAAACGAAACGTGAAGTCCTAAGGTAGATACAACTAACCTTAACCGGAACCAGATCCCACAACTAGACAGTGCCAATAGGCTGCCTAAGTATGGTCCCCAATCAGAGACAACAAGCGACAGCTGCCTCTGATTGGGAACCACACCGGCCAACATAGAACTATACATACAAGATCGACAACATAGAAAAAGCACAACAAGGAATATACACACCCTGACTCAACATATAAGAGTCCCCTGAGTCAGGACGTGACAGTACCCCCCCCCCCCCCCCCCCCAAAGGTGCGGACTCCGACCGCACAACATAAACATAACAGGGTAGGGTACGGGAGGGCATTCCGACTCGGAGACGGATCCGGCTCAGGGCGTGACGACCTCTCACTCTCCGCCTCCCTGTTGTGCCCCTTGTCTGGTCTGGACCTCGGCGCGCTGCTTCCCCTCTCCTTCCTCCCACGATACGCCAGGCCCTGTCTGGACCCTGGTGTGGGAGACCCCGAACCTGGAGAGGGGCTGACGTCATGGTCTGGACTGGAGCCGCTGACCGGAGCTGGACTGGGCACCGGTGGAGCGGACTGCTCTGGCTCCGGAGTGGAGCCGCTGACCGGAGCTGGACTAGACCCCAGTGGAGCGGACTGCTCTGGCTCCGGAGTGGCGCAGCTGACTGGAGCTAGATCAGGCACCGGTGGAGCGGACTACTCTGGCTCCGGAGTGGAGCAGCTGACCGGTGCCGGACCAGGCACCGGTGGAACGGGCACGGGCCGTGCCGGACTGGACAAACGCACCACTGGTCTGGTGCGAGGAGCAGGCATGGGCCGGACCTGACTAGGAACACGCACCACTGGCTTGGTGCGAGGAGCAGGAACGGGCCGGGCAGGACTGGCGACGCCCACCACTGGCTTGGTGCGAGGAGCAGGAACAGGCCTGGCCAGGCTGGCGACGCGCACCACTGGCTTGGTGCGAGGAGCAGGAACAGGCCGGGGCGGACTGGCGACGCGCACCACTGGCTTAGTGCGAGGAGCAGGAACAGGCCGGGCCGGACTGGCGACGCGCACCACTGGCTTGGTGTGAGGAGCAGGAACAGGCGGGGCCGGACTGGCGACGCGCACCACTGGCTTGGTGCGAGGTGCAGGAACAGGCCGGGCCGGGCTGGCGACGCGCACCACTGGCTTGGTGCGAGGAGCAGGAACGGGCCGGGCAGGACTGGCGACGCGCACTACTGGCTTGGTGCGAGGAGCAGGAACGGGCCGGGCTGGCGACGCGCACCACTGGCTTGATGCGAGGAGCAGGAACAGGCCGGGCCGGGCTGGCGACGCGCACCACTGGCTTGGTGCGAGGAGCAGGAACAGGCCGGGCCGGGCTGGCGACGCGCACCACTGGCTTGGTGCGAGGAGCAGGAACGGGCCGGGCAGGACTGGTGACGCCCACCACTGGCTTGGTGCGAGGAGCAGGAACAGGCCGGGCCAGGCTGGCGACGCGCACCACTGGCTTGGTGCGAGGAGCAGGAACAGGCCGGGCCGGACTGGCGACGCGCACCACTGGCTTAGTGCGAGGAGCAGGAACAGGCCGGGCCGGACTGGCGACGCGCACCACTGGCTTGGTGTGAGGAGCAGGAACAGGCGGGGCCGGACTGGCGACGCGCACCACTGGCTTGGTGCGAGGTGCAGGAACAGGCCGGGCCGGGCTGGCGATGCGCACCACTGGCTTGGTGCGAGGAGCAGGAACGGGCCGGGCTGGCGACGCGCACCACTGGCTTGATGCGAGGAACAGGAACAGGCCGGGCCAGGCTGGCGACGCGCACCACTAGCTTGGTGCGAGGAGCAGGAACAGGCCGGGCCGGGCTGGCGACACGCACCACTGGCTTGGTGCGAGGAACTGGAACAGGCCGGGCCGGGCTGGCGACGCGCACCACTTGCTTGGTGCGAGGAGCAGGAACAGGCCGGGCCGAGCTGGCGACGCGCACCACTGCCTTGGTGCGAGGAGCAGAAACAGGCCGGGCCAGGCTGGCGACGCGCACCACTGGCTTGGTGTGAGGAGCAGGAACAGGCCGGGCCGGACTGGCGACGCGCACCACTGGCTTAGTGCGAGGAGCAGGAACAGGCCGGGCCGGACTGGCGACGCGCACCACTGGCTTGGTGCGAGGAACTGGAACAGTCCGGGCCGGGCTGGCGACGCGCACCACTTGCTTGGTGCGAGGAGCAGGAACAGGCCGGGCCGAGCTGGCGACGCGCACCACTGCCTTGGTGCGAGGAGCAGAAACAGGCCGGGCCGGGCTGGAGACACGCACCACTGGCTTGGTGCGGGGAGCAGGAACGGGCCGGACCGGCCTGTGACACGCATCACTTGCTTGGTGCGAGGAGCAGGACTGGGTTCCTTTATTAACCCCCGCTCCTTCTGCTGCCTAACCAGCTCCTCTCGCCGTGCCTCTTCTCTTTCCTTCTCCCTTTTAGCCTCCTGTATCGCCTCCCTCTGACCGAATAACTCCTGCTCCCTCTGAGCCAACAGCCCCCGTAACATGGTGGCCTCCTCTCCTAACCTGCAGATCCGCCCTTTCACGGCCTCCTGCTGCCTCGTCGTCCACACCGTGTGCCCCCCCAAAAAAAAATTATTGGGGTTGCCTCTCGGGTCTCCATCGTCGGCACTGTTGGCGCCGTTTCTCCTCTCCTACCTGGGCATCCTCCTTCATCGCCTTCCGATAACGGACGGCCTCCTCCTCCGTAATTCTCCCCCAACCGAGGAAGACATCTACTAATGTAACCTCCTGTTGAGTCCCAGGCGTTTGCTCCTTCTCGGCACGCTGCTTGGTCCTCGTTTGGTGGGATCTTCTGTCACGTTCGTTCATTGACGGGTCAGACCAAGGCGTAGCGTGATATACGTACATGTTTATTAAACCAAATAAACACACGACAAAATAATAAACGAAACGTGAAGTCCTAAGGTAGATACAACTAACCTTAACCGGAACCAGATCCCACAACTAGACAGTGCCAATAGGCTGCCTAAGTATGGTCCCCAATCAGAGACAACGAGCGACAGCTGCCTCTGATTGGGAACCACACTGGCCAACATAGAACTATACATACATGATCGACAACATAGAAAAAGCACAACAAGGAATATACACACCCTGACTCAACATATAAGAGTCCCCTGAGTCAGGGCGTGACAAGAGGTCAGTAAGAGAACACCTTGCTTATGTTCTATTATCCCTTGGAACAGGACAGTATCCTAGTTAATGTGGTAAAGGTTACGGTAACAGGACTGTATCCTATTTAATGTGGTAAAGGTTACGGTAACAGGACTGTATCCTAGTTAATGTAGTAAAGGTTACAGTAACAGGACTGTATCCTAGTTAATGTGGTAAAGGTTACAGTAACAGGACTGTATCCTAGTTAATGTGGTAAAGGTTATGGTAACAGGACTGTATCCTAGTTAATGTGGTAAAGGTTACGGTAACAGGACTGTATCCTAGTTAATGCAGTCAAGGTTACGGTAACAGAACTGTATCCTAGTTAATACAGTAAAGGTTACGGTAACAGGACTGTATCCTAGTTAATACAGTAAATGTTACGGTAACAGGACTGTCTGGCTACATGTATCCAAAACCCTCTAGTTGAAGATCCTTAAACTGCTACACTCCAGAGCCATATACACTGAGTGTACAGAACATTAGGAACAGTTTCCTAATTTTGAGTGGCACTCCCTTTTGCCCTCAGAATAGCCTCAATTCGTCGGGGCATGGACTCTAAAAGGTGTCAAAAGCATTCCACAGGGATGCTGGCCCATGTTTACTCCAATGCTTCCCACAGTTGTGTCAAATTGGCTGTATGTCCTTTGGGTGATGGACCATTCTTCATACACACAGGAAACTGTTGAGCTCTTTGACACACTCAAACCGGTTCTGTCACGTTCGTTCAATGACGGGTCGGACCAAGGCGCAGCGTGATATGCATACATGTTTATTATAACGAATAAACACAACGACAAAACAACAAACTAAACGAAACGTGAAGTCCAAGGTAGACACAAACAACATACCTTACACGGAACAAGATCCCACAACCCACTAGTGCCAATAGGCTGCCTAAGTATGGTCCCCAATCAGAGACAACGAGCGACAGCTGCCTCTGATTGGGAACCACACCGGCCAACATAGATCTAGACATACTAGAACACCAACATAGAAATACACAACATAGAACATACACACCCTGACTCAACATATACGAGTCCCCTGAGTCAGGGCGTGACAGGTTCAAAGGCACTTCAATCTTTTGTCTTGCCTATTCACCCTCTGAATGGCACACGTACAAAATCCATGTCTCAATTATCTCAAGGCTTTAAAAAAATGTATGTATCAAATACTTATGTCATGCAATAAAATGCAAATTAATTACTTAAAAATCATACAATGTGATTTTCTGGATTTTTGTTTTAGATTCCGTCTCTCACAGTTGAAGTGTACCTATGATAAAAATTACAGACCTCTACATGCTTTGTAAGTAGGAAAACCTGCAAAATCGGCAGTGTATCAAATACTTGTTCTCCCCACTGTATGTGACTTGTGTAAGGGCAGGTTGGACACTGTACATTTTTGGGGCTGTGGTGGTATGATGTAGCCTTGTACTGAGGGAGGAGGCAGGAAGCTCAACATTGGCTAGCTCCTCCACAGCTCTGGCCAGGGTGCTCTGTGTTCCATTAGCCTGCTCTGGCCGGGGTGCTCTGTGTTCCATTAGCCCGCTCTGGCCGGGGTGCTCTGCGTTCCATTAGCCTGCTCTGGCCGGGGTGCTCTGTGTTCTATTAGCCTGCTCTGGCCGGGGTGCTCTGCGTTCCATTAGCCTGCTCTGGCCGGGGTGCTCTGTGTTCCATTAGCCTGCTCTGGCCGGGGTGCTCTGCGTTCCATTAGCCTGCTCTGGCCGGGGTGCTCTGTGTTCCATTAGCCTGCTCTGGCCGGGGTGCTCTGCGTTCCATTAGCCTGCTCTGGCCGGGGTGCTCTGTGTTCCATTAGCCTGCTCTGGCCTTCCCTCTTCTCTCAGTCCTGTTACATCCACAGTGTGAGCTGGCCCTTCTCTCTATGGTTTCATCGTTGTCCTGTCCTGGCTGGCCTGGCCCTCTGCTCCTCTCTCTGAGTCCTGTCCTGTCCTGTTCCTCTCCTCTCTGCTCCTCTCCCTGAGTCCTGTCCTGTCCTGTCCCTCTCCTCTCTTCTTCTCTCTCTGAGTCCTGTCCTGTCCTGGTCCTCTCCTCTCTGCTCCTGTCTCTGAGTCCTGTCCTGGCTCTCTCCTCTCCTCTCTGTTCTCTGTGTTACATCCACAGTACTGCCCTGCCCTGGCCTGGCCCTCTCATCTCCCCTCTCTTCTCTCAGTACATTACATAAGAGACAGCTGTCCTGGGTGAAATCTGCTGCGGGCAGAAACCCAGGTCTGACAGATCCACATCTGTTTCCCCAAGACAGGAGGGGGTGGAGGGGGGAGAGGAGAGGGCACTGCCTCAGTGCCTTTGTGCCTCGCTGGAGGGGTGGAGGGGGGATGAGAGGGAGGCTAGGGCCTTGGTGCATCTGTTTCCCAAATACAGGAAGGGTGGAGGAGAGAGAAGGAGGGAGGCAAGGGGGCTAGAGGAGAGGCTCTTCCTCCAGAAGGGTTTGGTCGGTCGGCATGTTGCAGGAAGTGCTCAGTGAGTGGCTCTCGGCTCGCTACCCTGGCAGCGCCATGTGAGGATATGTGAGAAGGCTAGGTCAGCGTTTCTTACTTAGAGTGCCCACATCGCCTGCTGTCACCTACACACCCACACACTCACCAGCATGCTAGCACACGTGTACATGTGCACAATCACACACGCTCTAACACATGCTCTGACACACACTCATACACACACACATGCTTCAGAGAGACATGCCTCCCTCCCTGCCTGCCTGTGACACAAGGTCGCTGCAAAGGACACTGAGGTTAAACGACATGGTGCATTAGACATCTCTGAGTGATAGACAGTGGCGCCAGGTTGACCACCACAATCCTCTGTCTCTATCAGACCACCAGGTTGACCACCACAATCCTCTGTCTCTATCAGACGACCAGGTTGACCACCACAATCCTCTGTCTCTATCAGACCACCAGGTTGACCACCACAATCCTCTGTCTCTATCAGACCACCAGGTTGACCACCACAATCCTCTGTCTCTATCAGACGACCAGGTTCACCAACACAATCCTCTGTCTCTATCAGACGACCAGGTTCACCAACACAATCCTCTGTCTCTATCAGACCACCAGGTTGACCACCACAATCCTCTGTCTCTATCAGACGACCAGGTTCACCAACACAATCCTCTGTCTCTATCAGACGACCAGGTTCACCAACACAATCCTCTGTCTCTATCAGACCACCAGGTTCACCACCACAATCCTCTGTCTCTATCAGACGACCAGGTTGACCACCACAATCCTCTGTCTCTATCAGACCACCAGGTTCACCACCACAATCCTCTGTCTCTTCATGTGTCTGCTGGGATATTCTAAAGAGACCCATGTCCCATTGAAGATGTACTGTGGAATTCCTTCCCCAGAGTGTGAATGGTTGTAGTATCTTATTCCAGTTGTGTGGAGAGCTACCTACAGCCTAAGAGCTACCTATAGCCTGAGAGCTACCTACAGCCTGAGAGCTGCCTACAGCCTGAGAGCTCCCTACAGCCTGAGAGCTACCTACAGCCTGAGAGCTACCTACAGCCTGAGAGCTGCCTACAGCCTGAGAGCTACCTACATCCTGAGAGCTGCCTACAGCCTGAGAGCTACCTACAGCCTGAGAGCTACCTACAGCCTGAGAGCTGCCTACAGCCTGAGAGCTACCTACAGTCTGAGAGCTTCCTACAGCCTGAGAGCTACCTACAGCCTGAGAGCTACCTACAGCCTGAGAGCTACGTACAGTCTGAGAGCTTCCTACAGCCTGAGAGCTACCTACAGCCTGAGAGCTACCTACACAGGCTTAACAGATATGTATAGCCAACTGTGACTATGGTACTACTAGGTATTAAACAGATATGTATAGCCAACTGTGACTGTGGTACTACTAGGTATTAAACAGATATGTTTAGCCAACTGTGACTACGGTACTATTAGGTATTAAACAGATATGTATAGCCAACTGTGACTATGGTACTACTAGGTATTAAACATATATGTATAGCCAACTGTGACTAGGGTACTACTAGGTATTAAACAGATATGTAGAGCCAACTGTGACTAAGATACTACTAGGTATTAAAAACAGATATGTATAGCCAACTGTGACTGTGGTACAACTAAGTATTAAACAGATATGTATAGCTAACTGTGACTATGGTACTAATAGGTATTAAACCGATATGTATAGCCAACTGTGACTGTGGTACTACTAGGTATTAAACAGATATGTATAGCCAACTGTGACTATGGTACTACTAGGTACCTACAGCCTGAGAGCTGCCTACAGCCTGAGAGCTCCCTACAGCCTGAGAGCTACCTAAAGCCTGAGAGCTACCTACAGCCTGAGAGCTGCCTAGAGCCTGAGAGCTACCTACATCCTGAGAGCTGCCTACAGCCTGAGAGCTACCTACAGCCTGAGAGCTACCTACAGCCTGAGAGCTGCCTACAGCCTGAGAACTACCTACAGCCTGAGAGCTACCTACAGTCTGAGAGATTCCTACAGCCTGAGAGCTACCTACAGCCTGAGAGCTACCTACAGCCTGAGAGCTACCTACAGTCTGAGAGCTTCCTACAGCCTGAGAGCTACCTACAGCCTGAGAGCTACCTACACAGGCTTAACAGATATGTATAGCCAACTGGGACTATGGTACTACTAGGTATTAAACAGATATGTATAGCCAACTGTGACTGTGGTACTACTAGGTATTAAACAGATATGTATAGCCAACTGTGACTGTGGCACTACTAGGTATTAAACAGATATGTATAGCCAACTGTGACTATGGTACTACTAGGTATTAAACATATATGTATAGCCAACTGTGACTATGGTACTACTAGGTATTAAACAGATATGTAGAGACAACTGTGACTAAGATACTACTAGGTATTAAAAACAGATATGTATAGCCAACTGTGACTGTGGTACAACTAAGTATTAAACAGATATGTATAGCTAACTGTGACTATGGTACTAATAGGTATTAAACAGATATGTATAGCCAACTGTGACTGTGGTACTACTAGGTATCAAACAGATATGTATAGCCAGCTGTGACTATGGTACTACTAGGTATTAAACAGATATGTATAGCCAACTGTGACTGTGGTACTACTAGGTATTAAACAGATATGTATAGCCAACTGTGACTATGGTACTACTAGGTATTAAACAGATATGTATAGCCAACTGTGACTATGGTACTACTAGGTATTTTATTAAACAGATATGTATAGCCAACTGTGACTGTGGCACTACTAGGTATTAAACAGATATGTATAGCCAACTGTGACTGTGGTACTACTAGGTATTAAACAGATATGTATAGCCAACTGTGACTGTGGTACTACTAGGTATTAAACAGATATGTATAGCCAACTGTGACTGTGGTACTATTAGGTATTAAACAGATATGTATAGCCAACTGTGACTGTGGTACTAATAGGTATTAAACAGATATGTATAGCCAACTGTGACTATGGTACTACTAGGTATTAAACAGATATGTATAGCCAACTGTGACTGTGGTACTACTAGGTATTAAACAGATATGTATAGCCAACTGTGACTATGGTACTACTAGGTATTAAACAGATATGTATAGCCAACTGTGACTATGGTACTACTAGGTATTAAACAGATATGTATAGCCAGCTGTGACTATGGTACTACTAGGTATTAAACAGATATGTATAGCCAACTGTGACTGTGGTACTACTAGGTATTAAACAGATATGTATAGCCAACTGTGACTATGGTACTACTAGGTATTAAACAGATATGTATAGCCAACTGTGACTATGGTACTACTAGGTATTATATTAAACAGATATGTATAGCCAACTGTGACTGTGGCACTACTAGGTATTAAACAGATATGTATAGCCAACTGTGACTGTGGTACTACTAGGTATTAAACAGATATGTATAGCCAACTGTGACTGTGGTACTACTAGGTATTAAACAGATATGTATAGCCAACTGTGACTGTGGTACTATTAGGTATTAAACAGATATGTATAGCCAACTGTGACTGTGGTACTAATAGGTATTAAACAGATATGTATAGCCAACTGTGACTATGGTACTACTAGGTATTAAACAGATATGTATAGCCAACTGTGACTGTGGTACTACTAGGTATTAAACAGATATGTATAGCCAACTGTGACTATGGTACTACTAGGTATTAAACAGATATGTATAGCCAACTGTGACTATGGTACTACTAGGTATTAAACAGATATGTATAGCCAACTGTGACTGTGGTACTACTAGGTATTAAACACATCTTAGATTGCTCTTAACTTTGTTTTGTATGGTTTGTAATTCTCAGGTTCATTAAGGTGGTCCCCTGTAGCTCAGTTGGTAGAGCATGGCGCTTGCAACGCCAGGGTTGTGGGTTTGTTTCCCACGGGGGGCCAGTATGAAAAATTTATGCACTCACTAACTGTAAGTCGCTCTGGATAAGAGCGTCTGCTAAATGACTAAAATGTCAAATGTCTTCATCACAATGCTTTAGTTGAGACACAACAACCACAACACACACCTCGCACACACACACACACACACCACACCACATACACACCTCCCCCTCACCATATGTGTTTTCTCTCCTGGTGTCATTAGCATATCTGCTATCACTCAAGGGGAGAGAACGAGATCATCCTCGTTAGTAATTCATGCTGTTCTAATTACTGAGGGGACTAATTGGCCGTGAGGCTCAGGATAGCATGAACTCAGAAACTAGTTGAGAATCATTCATTTAAACAGAATTTTTGTGGCAAACATTTTTTATGGTAGACTATTTTATATCAATGTGGAGAAGGGCCGAATCTGCTCGGTATGTTCTGGAACATTAAAGACAGAAATAAATGTATTCAGGAATGTTTAGCTTTCAATAAACAATTCATCATAAAAAAAGGAATGTTTAGCCTGACTTCCTTCAACACTCTACACACAGTATCCAGTGGCACAACTAACTACAGTATTCCCATGGTTAACTAGGCCTGCTCCATGGGAGGCTGCCAGTCAGGCAATTTTCATCTTTCAATCTTGATGCGATTACTTTGGATTAAAACAAGATATTAAAGCTTTAAATACCATTAAACTCAGCTAATTAAACGTTGGAACGTGATTAAGGAACTTTAAATCAGAGAGTTGACAAGCTTTCAGTCAGTTAGCCCTTATCAACCCTAGACTTCCTGAACTGTCATCAATGCTATTACAGAATACATGACTACCGTGACAGACAACCAACGGCAAACCCTACAAACACTCTTTCGCTCTTACAAGGGCAGAGTTTTTCTGTCAGGTCACATGATCAGTTAAAACTTCTGGCTCTGGTCCAGAACACTAACACCTACCCATAACTACAGTAGCTGTTTCTGTCAATAGGTCCAGAACACATAGCTGGCTCTCAGTAGGTGCTGTTCACTGTAACCCCTAGTCATAACTACTGTATAGCTGGCTCTCAGTAGGTGCTGTTCACTGTAACCCCTAGTCATAACTACTGTATAGCTGGCTCTCAGCAGGTGCTGTTCACTGTAACCCCTAGTCATAACTACTGTATAGCTGGCTCTCAGTAGGTGATGTTCACTGTAACCCCTAGTCATAACTACTGTATAGCTGGCTCTCAGTAGGTGCTGTACACTGTAACCCCTAGTCATAACTACTGTATAGCTGGCTCTCAGTAGGTGCTGTACACTGTAACCCCTAGTCATAACTACTGTATAGCTGGCTCTCAGTAGGTGCTGTACACTGTAACCCCTAGTCATAACTATTATATAGCTGGCTCTCAGTAGGTGCTGTTCACTGTAACCCCTAGTCATAACTACTGTATAGCTGGCTCTCAGTAGGTGCTGTACACTGTAACCCCTAGTCATAACTACTGTATAGCTGGCTCTTAGTAGGTGATGTTCACTGTAACCCCTAGTCATAACTACTGTATAGCTGGCTCTCAGTCAGTGCTGTTCACTGTAACCCCTAGTCTTAACTATTATATAGCTGGCTCTCAGTAGGTGCTGTTCACTGTAACCCCTAGTCATAACTACTGTATAGCTGGCTCTCAGTAGGTGCTGTACACTGTATCCCCTAGTCATAACTACTGTATAGCTGGCTCTCAGTAGGTGCTGTTCACTGTAACCCCTAGTCTTAACTATTATATAGCTGGCTCTCAGTAGGTGCTGTTCACTGTAACCCCTAGTCATAACTACTGTATAGCTGGCTCTCAGTAGGTGCTGTACACTGTATCCCCTAGTCATAACTACTGTATAGCTGGCTCTCAGTAGGTGCTGTACACTGTAACCCCTAGTCATAACTATTGTATAGCTGGCTCTCAGTAGGTGCTGTTCACTGTAACCCCTAGTCATAACTACTGTATAACTGGCTCTCAGTAGGTGCTGTACACTGTAACCCCTAGTCATAACTACTGTATAGCTGGCTCTCAGTAGGTGCTCTACACTGTAACCCCTAGTCATAACTACTGTATAGCTGGCTCTCAGTAGGTGATGTTCACTGTAACCCCTAGTCATAACTACTGTATAGCTGGCTCTCAGTAGGTGCTGTACACTGTAACCCCTAGTCATAACTACTGTATAGCTGGCTCTCAGTAGGTGCTGTTCACTGTAACCCCTAGTCATAACTACTGTATAGCTGGCTCTCAGTAGGTGCTGTTCACTGTAACCCCTAGTCATAACTACTGTATAGCTGGCTCTCAGTAGGTGCTGTTCACTGTAACCCCTAGTCATAACTACTGTATAGCTGGCTCTCAGTAGGTGCTGTTCACTGTAACCCCTAGTAATAACTACTGTATAGCTGGCTCTCAGTAGGTGCTGTTCACTGTAACCCCTAGTCATAACTACTGTATAGCTGGCTCTCAGTAGGTGCTGTTCACTGTAACCCCTAGTCATAACTAATGTATAGCTGGCTGTCAGTAGGTGCTGTACACTGTAACCCCTAGTAACAGTAGCAACAAATTAGTTCTAACTAGGTACAGTACTGTGCAGTAATGCTCACCTTCCCCGACCATAGACACTCCGATGGACATGCCCATGAACTTGCTCCGGGTCCAGACGTGGGTGTTGACACACATGTTCCTCTCTTCACACTCGCAGTAGAACCCAGTGACAGGTGGGTGGTGTGATACCTGCTCTGCCACGAACCTTACCCGGTAACAGTCCACTGTCTGAGCCCCCTCACCCTCCGTCCCTGTCCGGGGGGAGTCTCTAGAGGAAGAGGCGGGGTTAGGGGAAGAGCCTCTAGAGGAAGAGGCGGGGTTAGGGGAAGAGCCTCTAGAGGAAGAGGTGGGGTTAGGGGAAGAGCCTCTAGAGGAAGAGGCGGGATTAGGGGTGGGGTTTGAAGTGGGTGTAGTGTTAGGGGCAGAGCTCATGGTCCTAAGTGGGTGGACTCTCTCTCTGGGGACGTCCCAGGAACATCTGAAGCTCTCTCCCAGGATGGGATTGTAGGGTTTCTTGGCCACGGCACCCTTGCGTCCCTCGTGGAAGGCGGTTAGGTAGTATTCGACAAATCGGACGATGCGCTCCTCTGGGGTGGTTCCCGTGGTGATGGCCAGGAACATGTCTGGGTGAGCCATGAAGTTAGCATACATCTCCAGGAGGGAACGCTTCTCTAGGATAAAGGTAGGGAGTACCACCTGTGGGAGGGAGAAGGAGAGAGAGAGAGAAAGAGAGAGAGCGAGGGAGAGGAAGGTGAACGAGAGAGGAAGATAGAGAAAGAAAAAGACAGAGAGAGAGAGAGCGAGAGAGAGAGAGAAAGAGAAGAGAGAAGAGATAGAGAGAAGAGAGAAGAGAGAAGAAAGAAGAAAGAGAGACAGAGAGCGAGAGAAGAGAGAGAGAGAGAAGAGAGAGAGAGAGAGAGAGAGAGAGAGAGAGAGAGAGAGAGAGAAAGAGGGGGGGGGAGAGAGAGAGAGAGAGAGGGGGAGAGACAGGGAGGCGGGAGAGAAATGGAAAATAAATGGCATTTAGTCCCTCTCCATCCATTCCTATGGAAAGTCAATATATGAATCACAGACTGGTCTGTGTTGAGCTCAGTCTGACTTATTTGCGATCCTTAAATTAAAAGTAATGAGCTTTCAAACACACACACACACACATACTGTACACACACACACACACACCCACACACACTATGCTACCCCCTGCTACTAATAGGTCGATAAGAGTCCCTGTCATGCTATCATGCTAGGATAGGGCTGTCTGGTGTCTATTAATAACTCAGGACATTGTGATGTCTGAGTGATGACGTACAAGCTGGTCCCCTGTGGATCCATGCTCAGGCCTCTGTAACAGCCTCTCCCCATCAACACAGGCATATCAGGGATGTGCCCCAAATTGCACCCTATTCCATAGAACACTACTTTTTACCAGAGCCCTAAAGGTTGCCATTTGGGACACAACCCAGGCCTCTCTCCCCACCATCAGAAACATCAGTCTCTGCCAAACATTATTATCCTCATCAACACCCTCCATTGTCTGGAACATTATTGACAGCCAGCCAAAGAAAGATAAAACATCTGGATCCATCTCTACTGAGAACAGCTGTTATTACACCAGATAACACCTGGATATATCTCTACTGAGAATAGCTGTTATTACACCAGATATCACCTGGATCTATCTCTACTGAGAATAGCTGTTATTACACCAGATATCACCTGGATCTATCTCTACTGAGAATAGCTGTTATTACACCAGATAACACCTGGATCTATCTCTACTGAGAATAGCTGTTATTACACCAGATAACACCTGGATCTATCTCTACTGAGAATAAATGTTATTACACCAGATAACACCTGGATCCATCTCTGTGGTAGTTTACACCAGTTAACACAGTAGTTTACACCAGTTAACACAGTAGTTTACACCAGATAACACAGTACGGTAAACAAAGTAGTTTACACACCAGTAAACACAGTAGTTTACAAACCAGTTAACACAGTGGTTTACACAACAGTTAACACAGTAGTGTATACACCAGTTAAACAGTAGTGTATACACCAGTTAACACAGTAGTTTACACACCAGTTAACACAGTAGTTTATATACCAGTTAACACAGTAGTTAATACACCAGTTAACACAGTAGCTTATACACCAGTTCACTCAGTAGTTTATACCAGTTAACACAGTCGTTTACACCAGTTAACACAGTAGTTTATACACCAGTTAACACAGTAGTTTATACACCACTTAACACAGTAGTTTATACACCAGTTAACACAGTAGTTTACACACCAGTTAACACAATAGTTTATTAACCAGTTAACACAGTATTTTATACACCAGTTAACACAGTAGTTTACACACCAGCTAATACAGTAGTTTACACACCAGTTAACATAGTAGTTTATACACCAGTTAACACAGTAGTTTATACACCAGTTAACACAGTAGTTTATACACCAGTTAACACAGTATCTTATACACCAGTTCACACAGTAGCTTATACACCAGTTCACACAGTAGTTTACACCAGTTAACACAGTAGTTTATACCAGTTAACACAGTAGTTTACACACCAGTTAATATGGTAGTTTACACACCAGTTAACACAGTAGTTTATACACCAATTAACACAGTAGTTTATACACCACTTAACACAGTAGTTTACACCAGTTAACACAGTAGTTTACGGAGCACCATTAAATCCATTATTAAAAAATGGAAAGAATATGGCACCACAACAAACCTGCCAAGAGAGGGCCGCCCACCAAAACTCACGGACCAGGCAATAATAATAATAATAATAATATAATATGCCATTTAGCAGACGCTTTTATCCAAAGCGACTTACAGTCGTGCGTGCATACATTTTTGTATGCAAGGAGGGCATTAATCAGATAGGCAACAAAGAGACCAAAGATAAGCCTGAAGGAGCTGCAAAGCTCCACAGCGGAGATTGGAGTATCTGTCCATAGGACCACTTTAAGCCGTACACTCCACAGAGCTGGGCTTTATGGAAGAGTGGCCAGAAAAAAGCCATTGCTTAATGAAAGAAATAAGCTAACACGTTTGGTGTTCGCCAAAAGGCATGTGGGAGACTCCCCAAACAGATGTAAGAAGGTACTCTGGTCAGATGAGACTAAAATTGAGCTTTTTGGCCATCAAGTAAACGCTATGTCTGGCGCAAACCCAACACCTCTCATCACCCCGAGAACACCATCCCCACAGTGAAGCATGGTGGTGGCAGCATCATGCTGTGGGGATGTTTTTCATCAGCAGGGACTGGGAAACTGGTCAGAATTGAAGGAATTATGGATGGCGCTAAATACAGGGAAATTCTTGAGGGAAACCTGTTTCAGTCTTCCAGAGATTTGAGACTGGGACGGAGGTTCACCTTCCAGCAGGACAATGACCCTAAGCATACTGCTAAAGCAACACTCAAATGGTTTAAGGGGAAACATTTAAATGTCTTGGAATGGCCTAGTCAAAGCCCAGACCTCAATCCAATTGAGAATCTGTGGTATGACTTCAAGATTACTGTACACCAGCAGAACCCATCCAACTTGAAGGAGCTTTGCCTTGAAGAATGGGAAAAAATCCCAGTGGCTAGATGTGCCAAGCTTATAGACATACCCCAAGAGACTTGCAGCTGTAATTGCTGCAAAAGGTGGCTCTACAAAGCATTGACTTTGGGGGGGGGGGTGAATAGTTATGCACGCTCAAGTTTTCTGTTTTTTTGTCTTATTTCTTGTTTGTTTCACACACAAAACAATTATTGCATCTTCAAAGTGGTAGGCATGTTGTGTAAATCAAATGATACAAACCCCCAAAAAAATCCATTTTAATTGCAGGTTGTAAGGCAACAAAATAGGAAAAATGCTAAGGGGGGTGAATACTTTCGCAAGCCACTGTACCTACCTAACCTTAGTTGAATGCACTGACTGTAAGTCGCTCTGGATAAGAGCGTTTGCTAAATGACTAAAATGTAAAAATATAAATGTAAAATGCAAGGTGTTCTCACCATTAGTAAGGATTATATCAGCATTATACAAATCTATTTCAAAGAGCATAACTTTCAGATACAGTGGGGGAAAAAAGTATTTAGTCAGCCACCAATTGTGCAAGTTCTCCCACTTAAAAAGATGAGAGAGGCCTGTAATTTTCATCATAGGTACACGTCAACTATGACAGACAAAATGAGAAAAAACAATCCAGAAAATCACATTGTAGGATTTTTAATGAATTTATTTGCAAATTATGGTGGAAAATAAGTATTTGGTCAATAACAAAAGTTTCTCAATACTTTGTTATATACCCTTTGTTGGCAATGACACAGGTCAAACGTTTTCTGTAAGTCTTCACAAGGTTTTCACACACTGTTGCTGTTTTTTTGGCCCATTCCTCCATGCAGATCTCCTCTAGAGCAGTGATGTTTTGGGGCTGTCGCTGGGCAACACTGACTTTCAACTCCCTCCAAAGATTTTCTATGGAGTTGAGATCTGGAGACTGGCTAGGCCACTCCAGGACCTTGAAATGCTTCTTACGAAGCCACTCCTTCATTGCCCGGGCGGTGTGTTTGGGATCATTGTCATGCTGAAAGACTCAGCCACGTTTCATCTTCAATGCCCTTGCTGATGGAAGGAGGTTTTCACTCAAAATCTCACGATATATGGCCCCATTCATTCTTTCCTTTACACGGATCAGTCGTCCTGGTCCCTTTGCAGAAAAACAACCCCAAAGCATGATGTTTCCACCTCCATGCTTCACAGTAGGTATGGTGTTCTTTGGATGCAACTCAGCATTCTTTGTCCTCCAAACACGACGTGTTGAGTTTTTACCAAAAAGTTATATTTTGGTTTCATATGACCATATGACATTCTCCCAATCCTCTTCTGGATCATCCAAATGCACTCTAGCAAACTTCAGACGGGCCTGGACATGTACTGGCTTAAGCAGGGGGACACGTCTGGCACTGCAGGATTTGAGTCCCTGGTGGCGTAGAGTGTTACTGATGGTAGGCTTTGTTACTTTGGTCCCAGCTCTCTGCAGGTCATTCACTAGGTCCCACCGTGTGGTTCTGGGATTTTTGCTCACCGTTCTTGTGATCATTTTGACCCCACGGGGTGAGATCTTGCGTGGAGACCCAGATCGAGGGAGATTATCAGTGGTCTTGTATGTCTTCCATTTCCTAATAATTGCTCCCACAGTTGATTTCTTCAAACCAAGCTGCTTACCTATTGCAGATTCAGTCTTCCCAGCCTGGTGCAGGTCTACAATTTTGTTTCTGGTGTCCTTTGACAGCTCTTTGGTCTTGGCCATAGTGGAGTTTGGAGTGTGACTGTTTGAGGTTGTGGACAGGTGTATTTTATACTGATAACAAGTTCAAACAGGTGCCATTAATACAGGTAACGAGTGGAGGACAGAGGAGCCTCTTAAAGAAGAAGTTACAGGTCTGTGAGAGCCAGAAATCTTGCTTGTTTGTAGGTGACCAAATACTTATTTTCCACCATAATTTGCTAATAAATTCATTAAAAATCCTACAATGTGATTTTCTGGATATTTGTTTCTCAATTTGTCTGTCATAGTTGACGTGTACCTATGTTGAAAATTACAGGCCTCTCTCATCTTTTTAAGTGGGAGAACTTGCACAATTGGTGGCTGACTAAATACTTTTTTCCCCCACTGTATAACATCTGACCCAATGTCATCTAGGATTTCCATTAAAATAGAATTAAAGGAGTTACCAAACTAACTGCTTATCAGATTACATAAAGTACTATTAGTTACGCAGTAGAACTGTACTCTAAGGTTAGAGTTCATATTCACATAACAGTCCTTCTACTGAAACTCAGAATCAGAATCGTAGAATCCCAGGATCAATCCATGGCCTGCAGCCAGAGAGAGGTCCATTTGAGGAGAGAAAGAGACAGAACATCTCTGAATGGGTGGTGGGATTTTTGACTGAGGGGATG
>NC_139990.1:39272532-39330032 GCF_964263955.1 Coregonus lavaretus
TCTCACTCTCTCTCTCGCGCTCCTCTCTCTCTCTCCTCTCTCTCTGATTCTTTCCAACTCTCCCAGAAGAAGGTAGACAGGGGAGTGTGTGTTGCAGGGTTAGGGTGACAGCCATGCACTCAGCCCAGCTCTCTCTCTCTCTCTCTGTCCCTCTCTCTCTTACAGTAGGTCTCTATATAACAACCTTACAGTAGGTCTCTATATAACAACCTTACAGTAGGTCTCTATATAACAACCTTACAGTAGGTCTCTATATAACAACCTTACAGTAGGTCTCTTACAGTAGGTCTCTATATAACAACCTTACAGCTATATTATTAACTTTCAGTATAACTATTTGAGTTATTAAAGGTTTCTCTCTATGCAGAAACAGATGAGTTCTGTTCAGGGAGATAGTTCCATACCAGCTCATCAGAAACAGATGAGTTCTGTTCAGGAGATAGTTCAATACCAGCTTATCAGAGAGATGACGCCTGGAGATCTACTGTACATCTGTGAGCTACAGAGAGATGTAGAAATAGAGATCCTACTGTTACTGTCATCATCACTTCCTGGAATAACATATAAACACAGCTGCATCCCAAATGGAACCATATTCCCTATAAAGTGCACTACTTTTAACCAAGGTCCATAAGGCTCTGGTCAAAAGTAGTGCACTATGTAGGGAATAGGGTACCATTTGATACACAGCCCCACTCTCACTCAGCAGCTCTGAGACACAAACTTTCCCTCTGAGTCTGAACACACAGGCTTCAGACAGAACAGAGAGAGAGGGGAGCGCTCTCCCCAAACTAAAATGATCCAGCTGCCAAAAAGTCAACAATAACAGCACTATCTAGAATAATAATCAAGACAACCATAACAGAACAGGCAAACACACACTCATTATGAGACCAGGAGTGGAGAAGAGTCCACAGTCTGTCTATAACAAGTAAAGTTTCCAAGAGCAACAAAACTCTCTCTCTCTCTCTCTCTCTCTCTCTCTTCTCTCTCTCTCTCTCTCTCTCTCTCTCTCTCTCTCTCTCTCTCTCTCTCTCTCTCTCTCTCTCTCTCTCTCTCTCTCTCTCTCTCTCTCTCTCTCTCTCTCTCTCTCTCTCTCCTCTCTCTCTCTCTCTCTCTCTCTCTCTCTCTCTCTCTCTCTCTCTCTCTCTCTCTCTCTCTCTCTCTCTCTCTCTCTCTCTCTCTCTCTCTCTCTCTCTCTCTCTCTCTCTCTTCTGTGTCCGGGTTAAGGAAGCAGATAAGCTCTGTAGCAGCCGTTAGTCTATATGTTCCCACCCTGTCCACCCTCTCTCTCTCTCCTCCCACTCAGACTCACGTTGCTGGGCTGACATGCAACCGGCGGTGCCTTGCTCTGGGTCTTGCCGAATTTCCACATATCCACCATCCAGAGAGAGAGAGAGAGAGAGAAAGAAAAAGAAATTCCCAGAAGAGCAGAAACGCCTGACTAGCGTCTCAGTGGTATGTTACAACTGAAGACCAGGAGAGAGGGGAGGAGTGAGGGAGGGAGGAGAGAAGGAGAGGAGGGTGAGACATTGTTCACAGGAGGTGGGGATTGAGAGAGAGAACGTGTGATAGATAAAAGAAGGAGAGAAAGACAGAAATAGAGAGAGATAGAGAAAGCAGCGGTGCAGGGATGGCTGCTGCCTGATACACGTCTAATGGAGAGATTACTAGTGATGCTGACAATCCCTCTATAGGCTCCTCCCTTCATCAATCCTTCCCTCCGCTCCTCCCTTCATCCATCCCTCCCTCCCCCCTCTCTTCATCCCTCCCTCTATCCCTTTGTCCCTTCCTCTCTCTCAGCCACACCCACTCCATCATGTCCCTGCCTCTTTCCTAAGTCCCTTCCTACTTTCCTCTCCTCCATCCCTCCATCCCCCTCTCCCGTGATGATGAGATGGAACAGGCCAGTTTACCAGTATGTGGGCTACTATGCAGCTGCAGCTCAGAGCTCTCCCTCTCTCCCTCTTTCTACCATTACTCTCTTTCACTCTATCCATCTGTGATGACACCTTTACTCACTACATGTCCATAGCTCACATTCACTATATCCAAATATCAATTGTTCTCAAAGACTTACCTGGCACAGATTCAATAACATAAGTGTTTCTCTGTCTCTCAGGGCTTCTCTACAACAACAAACTCAGAACTTGACTTCCTCCCCTTTAAGGGTTAATAGGTTAATGTAGAAGATATGTGGGGCGATGGGGTGAGTGAAGGAGAAAGGATTAGAAGGGTAAAAGGTTCACCGATCTTTAAACTTCAAAGACTGAGAAGACATCTTCACACACACCACTGGACACCCCGTGGTCACTGCCTGTCCGAATTCATACTCATCGTAGGTACAATAGGTGTGTGTATGTGTCTCGTGACCTGTCTTTATCCTCAGGTTGGGGGGAGGGAGGGAGGGAAGGAGGGAGGGAGCCTTCCCAGGTCTCTCCTCCACCCGTTACGGGGTCTGAGCCGCCGAAGCCTCCCACTACTAGCTCTGACCAATTGAAAACCCTAGTCATTGGCGACTCCATTACCCGCAATATTAGACTTTAAAATAATCATTCAGCGATCGTACATTGTTTACCAGGGGGCAGGGCTACCGACGTAAAGGCTAATCTGAAGATGGTGCTGGTGTCACGGACGTTGAAGGACGGGTCAGACCAAGGCGTAGCGTGAAATGCTGCCGTACGGTACTGGTGAGGTGCACTGGTGACACAGTGCGTAGAACCGGAACAGGATATACTGGACCTTGGAGGCGTACTGGAGGTCTGGAGTGTACAGCTGGCACAACCCGTCCTGGCTAGATGCCCACTTTCGCACGGCAAGTGCGGGGTGCTGACACAGGACGCACTGGGCTGTGAATGCGCACTGGCGACACAGTGCGTAGGACGGGCGCAGGATATACTGGACCGTGGAGGCGCACTGGAGACCAAGAGCGTTGAGCCGGCATAACCCGTCCTGGCTGGATGCCCACTTTCGCACGACACGTGCGGGGCGCTGGCACAGAACGCACTGGGCTGTGCATGCGCACTGGCGATACAGTGCGTATCTCCGCATACATGGGTTCCTCAATTAACCCACACTCCTTATGTTGCCTGACCAGCTCCTCTCTCCGTGCATCAACTTCCTCCTTCTCCCTACGAGCCTCCTGCAGTGCCTCCTCTTGAATGGAGCTCTCCCGCTCTATTCTCGCTATCAGCCCCCGTAATGTGGTGGCCTCCTCTCTTACCCTGCAGATTCGATCCTTCTCTCTCTCTCGGCAATCCTCCTCCAGTGAGGACTCCTCCGGGAGCCCCCACGAGTTAGGGAACAGAAACTCATCGTCGTCGTCATCCTCCGACTCCTCAGTATAAAACTGTTCCCACTCTTGTTCCCATGGTCGTAGGGACTCAACCTGGAAACCCACCGGGTGCAGTGGTCGGGGCTCTTCTCTCTCGCTCCCCGACCACCCCTTTAGCCCCCCCCCCAAAATGTTATTGGGGCTTCCTCCTCGGCCGGCGCCTTCTGTGTTGCTGTTGCTCCTCTCCTGCCTGGGCATCTACCTTCGCCCAGGGTCCTTTCCCCGCAAATTTCTCCTCCCAAGACCAAATCTTCCCCACCTGTGTCCAGGGTGTTTGCTCCTGGGCATGCTGCTTGGTCCGTGTTTGGTGGGATCTTCTGTCAGGAACGTTGAAGGCCGGGTCAGACCAAGGCGCAGCGTGAAATGCATACATGTTTATTATAACGATAAACACACGAACAAAACAACGTAACGTGAAGTCCTCAGGCTAAACACAATACAAGCCTATCCGGAACAAGATCCCACAACTAATGATAACAAACAGGCTACTAAAGTATGATCCCCAATCAGAGACAACGAGCGACAGCTGCCTCTGATTGGGAATCACACCCGGCCAAACATAGAAACACAAAACCTAGAATGAGAACATAGAAATAATAACATAGATCTCCACACCTGACTCAACATACAAGAGTCCCATAAGTCAGGGCGTGACAGCTGGCTGAGGCAAAAATTGGCGAGTGTAGATGGTACGTCTTATCTATCAACATAGACAGGGCTCTAACTCCTCTAGCGCCACAATGAGATAGGGTGCAGGCCAGGCAGCAGGCTGTTAGCCGGCCTGCCAGCTTTGTGGAGTCTGCCACTAGCACAGTCAGTGTAGTCAGCTCAGTTTTCCCCATTGAGACCGTGTCTGTGCCTCGATCTATGTCGGGCAAAACTAAACATGGCGGTGTTTGCCTTAGCAATCTCACTGGAATAAAGACCTCCTCCATTCCTGTCATTATTGAAAGAGATTGTGATAATATCTCACATCTCAAAATAGGACTACTTAATGTTAGATCCCTCACTTCCAAGGCAGTCATAGTCAATGAACTAATCACTGATCATAAACTTGTGATAACGCCTGACTGAAACATGGCTCAAGCCTGACAAATGTATTGCATTAAATGAGGCCTCTCCTCCTGGTTACACTAGTGACCATATCCCCCGTGGATCCCACAAAGGCAGAGGTGGTGCTAACATTCATGAATACACATTTCAATAAAAATAAAATAAATAAAAGATTACGTTTTAGTCTTTTGAGCTTCTAGTTATGAAATCTATGCAGCTTATGCAATCATGTTTTCCCTACTATTTACAGGCCTCCTGGGCCGTATACAGCGTTCCTCACTGAGTTCCCTGAATTCTTATTGGACCTCGTAGTCATGGCAGATAATATTATTATTTTTGGTGACTTCAATATTCACATGGAGAAGTCCACAAACCCACTCCAAAAGGCTTTCTGAGTCATAATCGACTCAGTGGGTTTGGTCCATCATGTCTTGGGACCTATGCATTTACACAATCATACCCTTGATCTACTTTTGTCCCGTGGAATAGACATTGTGGATCTAAATGTTTTTCTTCATAATCCTGGACTATCGGAACACCATCTTATTACATTTGCAATCGCAACAAATAATTAGCTTGGACCCCAACCAAGGATTATCAAGAGCCGTGCTATAAATTCTCAGACAGATTCCTAGATGCCCTTCCAGACTCCCTCCACCTACCCAAGGACATCGGAGTACAAAAATCAGTTAACCACCTAACTGAGGATCTAAACGTAACTTTGCGTAATACCCTAGATGCAGTCGCACCGCTAAAAACAAAAAACATTTGTCACAAGAACATATATACAGAAAATACCAGAGCCCTGAAGCAAGCTTCCAGAAAATTGGAACGGAAATGGCACTCCACCAAACTGGAAGTCTTCCAACTAGCTTGGAAAGACAGTACCGTGCAATATCGAAAAGCCCTCAGCTACTGCTCGATCAGCCTACTTTTCCAACCTGATTGAGGAGAATTTAAAAAATCCAACATTTATTTTTGATACTGTCGCAAAGCTAACTAAGTGAGGATGGCCTTCACTTCAGCAGTGATGAATTAATGAACTTCTTCGACGAAAAGATCATGATCTTTAGGAAGCAAATTACAGACTGCTCTTTGAATATGCGTATTTCTCCAAAACTCAGTTGTCCTGAGTCTGCACAGAACTGCCAGGACCTCGGATCTATGAAGACACTCAGGTTTTTAATCCTGTTTCTCTCGACACATTCACGACAATAGTACCAGTAATAAAGCCTCTCCTGAAAAAGACAAACCTTGACCAAGATTATTTTTTTTACAATCAGCCTACCTTGTTGGCCCTGTCCGCGGGTATCGTCGGATGTGGCCACAGTGTCCCCCGACCCACCCCTGTCTCAGTCTCCAGTATCTATGCTGCAATAGTCTATGTGCCGGGGGGCTAAGGTCAGTCTGTTCTATCTGGTGAAATTCTCCTGTCTTATCTGGTGTCCTATGTGATCTTAAATATGCTCCCTCTAATTCTCCCATCTCTCTCTCTCCCTCTCCCCCCCCCCCCCCTCCCCCGGAGGACCTGAGCCCTAGGACCATGCCTCAGGACTACCTGGCCTGATGACTCTTGGCTGTCCCCAGTCCACCTGGTCGTGCTGCTGATCCAGTTTCTGCTGTTCTGCCTGTAGCTATGGAACCCTGACCTGTTCAACGGACGTGCTACCTTATCCCGGACCTGCTGTTTCGACCCTCTCCCTCCCTCTCCCTCTCTCTACCACACCTGCTGTCTCGACCTCCGAATCACGGCTATGAAATGCCAACTGACATTTACTCCTGAGGTGCTGACCTGTTGCACCCTCTACAACCACTGTGATTATTATTTGACCCTGCTGGTAATCTATGAACGTTTGAACATCTTGAAGAATGATCTGGCCTTAACGGGAAGAGGACTGGCCACCCCTCAGAGCCTGGTCCCTCTCTAGGTTTCTTCCTAGGTTCATGGCTTTCTAGGGAGATTTTCCTACCCAACGTGCTTCCATATCATAAGAGTAGGGCTGTTAACCCCGGTGTACTGGCTAAATTGCCAATCTGGACCTCATACCATTATGGCCACCTAATCAACCCCAGCTTCCAATTGGCTCATTCATTTAACTATTCCCCAGGTCATTGCTGTAAATGAGAATGTGTTCTCAGTCAACTTACCTGGTAAAATAAGGGTAAAAAATTATGAAAATAAATTAAAATAAATACATCTGTATTGCTTGCTCGTTGGGGTTTTAGGCTGTGTTTCTGTATAATCACTTTGTGACATCTGCTGATGTAAGAAAAATATATATTTTATGTAATTGATTAATTGACTGATAAAGGGAAGCACAGATGACCTCGGGGAGAATGGACTGATAAAGGACAGCACAGATGACCTCAGGGGGGAGAATGGACTGATAAAGAACAGTACAGATGACCTCAGGGAGAATGGACTGATAAAGGACAGTGCAGATGACCTCAGGGAGAATGGAATGATAAAGGACAGTGCAGATGACCTCAGGGAGAATGGACTGATAAAGGACAGTGCAGATGACCTCAGGGAGAATGGACTGATAAAGGACAGTGCAGATGACCTCAGGGAGAATGGACTGATAAAGGACAGATGATCCGAGGCAGTTAGAAATAAGTATAGAGATTCCCAGGAGAGATATACAGGACTATCAGGACTATTTCCAGGAGAGAGAGACAGGACTATCATGACTATTACCAGGAGAGAGAGAGATAGAGATAGAGATAGAGATAGTGAAAAGGGGAGAGATAGAGATAGAGATAGAGATAGAGATAGTGATAGAGATAGAGATAGTGATAGTCGTAGAGATAGTGATAGAGAGAGATAGTGATACAGATAGTGATAGTGAAAAGGGAAGAGATAGAGGTACAGATAGTGAAAAGGGGAGAGATAGAGATAGAGATTGTGATAGAGAAAGTGATAGTGATAGAGATAGAGATAGATATAGCGATAAAGATAGTGATAGAGATAGAGATAGAGATAGTGATAGAGATAGAGATAGTGATAGAGATAGTGATACAGATCGTGATAGAGATAGAGATAGTGATAGAGGTAGAGATAGTGATAGAGGTAGAGATAGTGAAAAGGGGAGAGATAGAGATAGTGATAGAGATAGAGATAGTGTGAGATAGAGATAGTGATAGTGATAGCGATAGTGATAGTGATAGAGATAGAGATAGAGATAGTGATAGTGATAGTGATAGAGATAGTGATAGAGATATAGATAGTGATAGAGATATAAATAGTGAAAAGGGGAGAGATAGAGATAGTGATAGAGATAGATATAGTGATAGAGATATAGATAGTGATAGAGGTAGAGATAGTTAAAAGGGGAGAGATAGAGATAGTGATAGAGATAGTGATAGTGATAGTGATAGTGACAGAGATAGAGATAGAGAAAGTGATAGAGATAGAGCGAATCCATATAAATTGTCAGCAGAAGAAAGCTATATTGAGCGGTATGTGTCATATCAGGTGAATGTAGACAGTAGTAGTATTTGGTTTCCCTGTGCCATGACTGTAAGTCCAAGTTGTTTACAGTATGTGAGATGACAAGTGTTTCCATTTTTGCACCCTCATACAGAGATCAGCATTCGGTTTTTCACAGTCCACTTCACATCACATTTACACTATTGACAAAACAGAGATAGGGGTAGTGGAGAGGAGAGGAGAGGAGAGGAGAGGGGAAGGGAGGGGAGGAGAGGAGAGGAGGGGGAGGAGAGAAAAGGAGGAGAGAGGAGAGGAGGAGAGAGGAAGGAGTTTTTCCTAGCCACTGTGCTTCTACATCTGCATTGCTTGCTGTTTGGGGTTTTAGGCTGGGTTTCTGTATAGCACTTTGTGACATCTGCTGATGTAAAATGGGCTTTATAAATACATTTGATTGATTGATTGATTGAGTACATTATTTTTATAAGAAGCAATGCCACCATCATGACTAAGGTGGGCTGTAAGAGTGTGTTTAATAAGAATGCTTACGCAGAAAGAAGCAGAATATTTTCCACTGTATATATTTTACTGAATATTAACGATATGACAGATGCTTGTTCTTGCCTTCTTCTCCTTTATGTGGATGACTCTACACTTCTGGTGTCTCACAAAAGTAAAACTGTTGGAGAGCATACTTAGCACAGAGCTTACTAACATTAGCAAATGGCTTGGAGATAATAAGCTATCTCTGCACTTAGGTAAAACTGAGGCAATTCTTTTTGGATCCAGACCTAAATTGAGTAGGTCCTCTGAAATCAGAGTGGAGTTAGGGGGTGAGGTGCTGACTACAAAAGCCTCTGTTAGCTACCTGGGATGCATCCTTGATGGAAGCTTGGGAGGTGTGAGCATGGCCACTAAAGTGCTAGGGAAGGTTAATGCCAGTACGTTTTTGGCTAGAAAGTCCAAGCTGCTTGATAAGGACTCCATGAAAGTGCTAGCCACTGCCCTCATTCAATGCCATTTTGACTATGCTAGTACTTCCTGGTTTGGGGGCTTATCTAAGCTTATGAAGGGGAAGCTCCAGATTGTTTCAAGAGTCCCAGACTTTATTGTGTGTTATCCTCCATGATTTTACTCATGTGCATGTATGGCTTTTCAAGTTTTATGTGTGCTTGTTTTTTAAATGGTTGAATTACTAAACTAAACTAAGATTCCAAACACTCCATCACACAGGGGTTCCATGGACCCCACACTGCTAGCTGTATCTTTAGCATCAGCTATCTGTAGTATTAAAACACACTGCTAGCTGTATCTTTAGCATCAGCTATCTGTAGTATTAAAACACACTGCTAGCTGTATCTTTAGCATCAGCTATCTGTAGTATTACAACACACTGCTAGCTGTATCTTTAGCATCAGCTATCTGTAGTATTAAAACACACTGCTAGCTGTATCTTTATCAGCTATCTGTAGTATTACAACACACTGCTAGCTGTAGTAACATCTATATCTAATATTACAACACAAGTCATGGTGGCTGGACATAAAAAAAAGGATATAGATGGGGAGAAACAGAGAAACAGAGAGAAAAGGAAACAGAAAGGGAGAGCCAGATCGAGATTGAAAAAGAGAGCCAGAGAGAGAGCCAGAGAGAGAGCCAGAGAGAGAGAGCCAGAGAGAGAGAGCAAAAGAGAGAGGCCATAGAGAGAGGAAAGAGAGAGAGAGAGAGAGCGAGAGAGAGAGAGAGAGAGAGAGAGAACCCCAGAGAGTCCCTCTATCCTGACATAGTTGTCACACTCCAGTAACTCGTACATCAAACATCTGGAACACTGCTGACATGCCACACGCACACACAAACACACACACTCAGACACGCACACACACCCCAGCTAGCACATAACGTTCTGAGAACCATATGTTTCTTAGAGATTGGTAAGAGCATGGTTGTCCTATGGTTATTTTGCCTACAACCTTCCCACAACGTTCTGGGAATGCTGCAGGATAGCTGCTTAGATTTGGAACATTCTCAGCACATTTAAGGAACTTCACAAAATAACGTTATTTTCTTGGGGTGTCATTACGTTAACAGAATGTTTCCCTAAAAGGTCAAACATGGTTACATTTAATTTAATTTTTGGTGATGTTCCAGAACGTTCTCCAACTGGTTGACATTGGGAAAAATCTCAAATAGTTCAGAGAACGTGAGAAACAACGTTCTCCTGTGAGAATTTCTAAACTTTTTTACCAGGTTTCCTTGTGGTTCTATTTAAAGTTATGTTCTCAAATTTTCTCGAGAACGTTAAGAAATAACGTTCTTCTGTGGGAATATCAGTACTTCAGCATAACGTTTACTGCATGGTTTCCTCATGGTTTTATTTAAAGTCATGTTCTCAGAACATTAAGCAACTTTTTAAATTGAAAAACATATACATTCCATTCTCAGCGGCAACAAAACTCTCTCTATCCTCTATCTTGTTAAGTGTGTGATCTTAATGAGTGCTTGTTTCCTTTGAAATGGGGTCTGTTAGAATAGACTAAAATGAACAGCTTTGTATGAGTAAAACAAACATGGCATGCTAGCTCCATCCTGTTGGCGCAGTGGACTAATTCCATGGATAGAGAACAGAAGAGCATAGGTTTGAATCTCACTATTGCCGTGCCAGAATAAACAAAGAAATGTGTTTGCATGATTCATGCCTAAGCAAATACATTTCCATGTGTCCGATCTGTGCTTGGAGCTCAAAACAGTTAACCCAAACTAAGCTAGTGGTGTTATTTAAAGTCTTATTCAAACATTGAGTGAACGTTTTAAGGAAGTTATTAAAAAACCTCCAAATAACCTATAATTTCCGTTCTCAAAACATTAATATAACTTCCAGGAAAACTTTTCAGGGAACCATAGTAAACTGTTTTCAGAACCTCCCTGTAACCTAAATATGTACGTTCCCAGAACAGGTGAATTGTTCACTTCGGTTCTCAGAACGTTTAAAAAAATGTTCTGTTTTACCGGTCAGGAAATGTATGACTTCGTTCCCCGAACCAATGGGAAACCAAAAACGTATGTTCCCACAACTTTAAAAGGAACCAAATGTTCCTCTGTAGCTCAATTGGTAGAGCATGGCGCTTGTAACGCCAGGGTAGTGGGTTCGATCCCCGGGACCACCCATACGTAAAAATGTATGCACACATGACTGTAAGTCGCTTTGGATAAAAGCGTCTGCTAAATGGCATATTATTATTATAGCTGGGAGTCTCTCTCTTTCTATCTATCTATCTCTCTCTCGCTCTCTCTCTCTCTCCCCAATTTCAATTTAAGGGGCTTCATTGGCATGGGAAACATATGTTTGCATTGCCAAAGCAAGTGAAATAGATAATAAACAAAAGTTTAAAAAAAAAAAATTTGAACAGCAAACATTACACTCACAAAAGTTCCAAAAGAATAAAGACATTTCAAATGTCATATTTCTATATACAGTGTTGTTTTAACGATGTGCAAATAGTTAACGTCTCTCTCTCTTTTCACTTCTTCACTCATTTGGATGCTGAAAAGGCAGTGTTTTCTGTTAGAATCTGTCAAACCCATCCTGTAGGAATAGAAAAAAGAATCCCTATACCCACCAGGACACAACACTGTCCTGTCTAACATATCAGGGAACTGACCTGTCAGGGTCTCAGCATATCACCAGTAACTAGCCTGTTATTACCAGTAACTAGCCCGTTATTACCAGTAACTAGCCAGTTATCACCAGTAACTAGCCCGTTATTACCAGTAACTAGTCAGTCATTAGACTGAGTGGCAGCCCACGGGGTAGAAGTGAGCTACCTATTCAATTATATGAATTGATGTATTGTGCATGTAGCCCAATACATAAATTAAGGAGAAAATAGGTGACATATTCAGAGACATTTCAGAGATCTCTATCATGTATCTCTATCATCTCTATCATGTACATTGATGACAGATGTTGCATGTGAATAAAGTGTGTCTGTAGTTTTGGCTAAACAGATATCTTCAATGGCTTGCTACCATCTATGTAGGTAAAACATCAAACTATTCAACCCTCTCCTGTTGAATAATAAGAACAGCGAAACAAGATGTTGTTGTTTTGGTGCCGTGCCATTCACTTAATTTATGAGAGTAACTTTAGTCTCTTCTAAGTGAAACTTAGAGATTGAATGGTGGGAAGAGTCTGGATAAGGACTGTGGGAGAATCTCAATAGCATTTCCTTGATTCCTCACGTCCCCTCTCCTCGCCTTCTTCTCAAAACCAATTGGTCCCGCCCCTATGACCTTCTCATCCAATGGGTGAGGACGTGAGGAATCAAGGAAATGCAATTGAGATGTTTTATTTCTCTCTGTCTGTACCCCCTCTACTGTCAGTACAGAGTAGTGCAGGACAGGACAGGTAAAGAGGTTAGAAGACCACACAGAGCGCTGTGATGCAGACACAATGGGTCATTACTCACCACATAAGCCAAGACGCACGTACCTACACACACACACACACACACACACATACATACACACACACACACACACACACACACACACACACACACACACACTGGCATGCGCACGCGCGCGCACACATGCACACACGCACACACACACACAGGCTTACAGACCCTTTCTTCTTGCCCTGCTGTACAGTGAGGAGCTGGTTTGGCTGCTAGCCAAACTGTTATTTATGGTTTCTCTAATGGCAGCACTGTTTTACACCGCCTGTTACTGTTCCTATAGTGTACCACACAGTCAGAAACAACTGGTTTCTCTAATGGCAGTACTGTTTTACACCGCCTGTTACTGTTCCTGTAGTGTACTACACAGTCAGAAACCACTGGTTTCTCTAATGGCAGTATTGTTTTACACCGCCTGTTACTGTTCCTATAGTGTACTACACAGTCAGAAACCACTAGTTTCTCTAATGGCAGTACTGTTTTACACCGCCTGTTACTGTTCCTGTAGTGTACTACACAGTCAGAAACCACTGGTTCCTCTAATAGCAGTACTGTTTTACACTGCCTGTTACTGTTCCTATAGTGTACTACACAGTCAGAAACCACTAGTTTCTCTAATGGCAGTACTGTTTTACACCGCCTGTTACTGTTCCTGTAGTGTACTACACAGTCAGAAACCACTGGTTTCTCTAATAGCAGTACTGTTTTACACCGCCTGTTACTGTTCCTATAGTGTACTACACAGTCAGAAACCACTGGTTTCTCTAATTGCAGTACTGTTTTACACCACCTGTTACTGATACTGTAGTGTAATACACAGTCAGAAACCACTGGTTTCTCTAATAGCAGTACTGTTTTACACCGCCTGTTACTGTTCCTATAGTGTACTACACAGTCAGAAACCACTGGTTTCTCTAATGGCAGTACTGTTTTACACCGCCTGTTACTGTTCCTATAGTGTACTACACAGTCAGAAACCACTAGTTTCTCTAATGGCAGTACTGTTTTACACCGCCTGTTACTGTTCCTATAGTGTACTACACAGTCAGAAACCACTCGTTTCTCTAATGGCAGTACTGTTTTACACCGCCTGTTACTGTTCCTGTAGTGTACTACACAGTCAGAAACCACTGGTTTCTCTAATAGCAGTACTGTTTTACACCGCCTGTTACTGTTCCTATAGTGTACTACACAGTCAGAAACCACTGGTTTCTCTAATAGCAGTACTGTTTTACACCGCCTGTTACTGTTCCTATAGTGTACTACACAGTCAGAAACCACTAGTTTCTCTAATGGCAGTACTGTTTTACACCGCCTGTTACTGTTCCTGTAGTGTACTACACAGTCAGAAACCACTGGTTTCTCTAATGGCAGTACTGTTTTACACCGCCTGTTACTGTTCCTATAGTGTACTACACAGTCAGAAACCACTAGTTTCTCTAATGGCAGTACTGTTTTACACCGCCTGTTACTGTTCCTGTAGTGTACTACACAGTCAGAAACCACTGGTTCCTCTAATAGCAGTACTGTTTTACACTGCCTGTTACTGTTCCTATAGTGTACTACACAGTCAGAAACCACTAGTTTCTCTAATGGCAGTACTGTTTTACACCGCCTGTTACTGTTCCTGTAGTGTACTACACAGTCAGAAACCACTAGTTTCTCTAATGGCAGTACTGTTTTACACCGCCTGTTACTGTTCCTATAGTGCACTACACAGTCAGAAACCACTCGTTTCTCTAATGGCAGTACTGTTTTACACCGCCTGTTACTGTTCCTGTAGTGTACTACACAGTCAGAAACCACTAGTTTCTCTAATGGCAGTACTGTTTTACACCGCCTGTTACTGTTCCTATAGTGTACTACACAGTCAGAAACCACTCGTTTCTCTAATGGCAGTACTGTTTTACACCGCCTGTTACTGTTCCTGTAGTGTACTACACAGTCAGAAACCACTGGTTTCTCTAATAGCAGTACTGTTTTACACCGCCTGTTACTGTTCCTATAGTGTACTACACAGTCAGAAACCACTGGTTTCTCTAATTGCAGTACTGTTTTACACCACCTGTTACTGATACTGTAGTGTAATACACAGTCAGAAACCACTGGTTTCTCTAATAGCAGTACTGTTTTACACCGCCTGTTACTGTTCCTATAGTGTACTACACAGTCAGAAACTACTGGTTTCTCTAATAGCAGTACTGTTTTACACCGCCTGTTACTGTTCCTATAGTGTACTACACAGTCAGAAACCACTGGTTTCTCTAATAGCAGTACTGTTTTACACCGCTTGTTACTGTTCCTATAGTGTACTACACAGTCAGAAACCACTGGTTTCTCTAATGGCAGTACTGTTTTACACCACCTGTTACTGTTACTGTAGTGTAATACACAGTCAGAAACCACTGGTTTCTCTAATAGCAGTACTGTTTTACACCGCCTGTTACTGTTCCTGTAGTGTCCTACACAGTCAGAAACCACTGGGCCACAGAGAGAGATGGCACACAAACACAAACAAGGCATAGCTAATCAACTCTTTAGTTTCCTTGACGTAGGTTGAAAGTACAGTGCTTAATGTACATCAATCAATAAAATTTATTTATAGAGCCCTTTTTACAACAGCAGTTGTCACAAAGTTCTGATACGGAAACCCAGACTAAATCAGTCTGTAATGAATTATGAACTGTATAGTTAGAGGTCAGAGAATAACTGTTTTGGTACATGACTGGTTAATCACCTCTTTACATAATCTCAGCAGCCCAGTCCCATTTGGTCTGTCCACGAGAGACTACCCTTATCACCGCCATGTAACAGCGGTACAGTATTTCTCATGACATTAGACGTCTGTGCTCTATACACAACTTGTCTACTTTGAGTCATTGTAGGTGAATGAGGTCATGTCTTCAAAGATAGATGGAAATGCCAAGTTCAACTATAGGAATTCCATTATTATTCCCATCCTGAAGGAGGGAGGGGTCAGGGTCAGGGGATGATATATAATAGCGATCCCAGTCCCAGTGACGTTATGAAATCTGAAATCTAATGTTTGCGTGTCAGTGTTGAAGGAGTCGTGCCTGAGGGTTGGAGCATTTCTCCCTGCGTCACACAGAACAGAAGAAAAGACTATCACCCCTATCATGGCATGGCAACGTGCACGAGGCACAAGGCAGTTAGGGCCCACGTGCACTAGGCCGGGCCGGGCCTGCATGTCTCATGGGTCCCACTCCTCCGATGCACAGCTTGACAAAGGCTGCCTGCATGCGAGAAGGGTAGTTGTGTGGAAGAAAATGTTTTTAACCTAATATCCTGCAATTCAACACATTTTGCCCTGACTTATGTCATGTTAATATGATTTCTGAGTGATTTACAAAATCAATAGGGGCCTCCCGGTCCGTAATTCGGCCATGATTACTACAAGTTTAGATAGCTGGCTAGACTAATTTACCAATCTATAAAGTGTTAGCTGACATGGGCTAATTGAGTGACTGTCAGTGATTGACATAACAAGAGAAAAACTGCTGATGTACAACCACATTTAGAAATTGCACCTTGTGTATTCTACTATTCTAACTCTCAACAGTAAGTTGAGACCCCGACTGAGTTCCTAAAATTTTAATTTACATTTACATCATTTAGCAGACGCTCTTATCCAGAGTGACTTACAAATTGGTGCATTCAACTTATGATAGCAAGTGGGACAAAAACTTTTTTTCTTCATTTTTTTATGGCGGGGGGGGGGGGGGGGGGGGGGTAGAAGGATTACTTTATACTATTCCAGGTATTCTTTAAAGAGGTAGGGTTTCAAGTGTCTCCGGAAGGTGGTCAGTGACTCCGCTGTCCTGGCGTCGTGGGGGAGCTTGTTCCACAATTGGGGTGCCAGAGCAGCAAATAGCTTTGACTGGGCTGAGCGGGAACTGTGCTTCTGTAGAGGTAGGGGAGCTAGCAGGCCAGAGGTGGATGAACGTAGTGCCCTCGTTCGGGTGTAGGGTCTGATCAGAGCCTGAAGGTAAGGAGGTGCCGTTCCCCTCACAGCTCCGTAGGCAAGCACCATGGTCTTGTAGTAGATGCGAGCTTCAACTGGAAGCCAGTGGAGTGTGCGGAGGAGCGGGGTGACATGAGAGAACTTGGGAAGGTCGAACACCAGACGGGCTGCGGCGTTCTGGATAAGTTGTAGGGGTTTAATGGCACAGGCAGGGAGCCCAGTCAACAGCGAGTTGCAGTAATCCAGACGGGAGATGACAAGTGCCTGGATTAGGACCTGTGCCGCTTTCTGTGTAAGGTAGGGGCGTACTCTGCGAATGTTGTAGAGCATGAACCTGCAGGATCGGGTCACCGCTTTGATGTTAGCGGAGAACGACAGGGTGTTGTCCACAAAAGGGGGGCCAGTTGCCCATCCCTGCCTTACATGCTGACTAGACCGGGCGCGTGCGTCCACATGCGCCATCGCGCTCATGTTGATTTTGTCCCCCCACACCAGACGCGATCAGGACAAGCAGGTTGAAATATCAAAACGAACTCTGAACCAACTATATTAATTTGGGGACAGGTCGAAAAGCATTAAACATTCATGGCAATTTAGCTACCTAGCTTGCTGTTGCTAGCTAATTTGTCCTGGGATATAAACATTGGGTTGTTATTTTACCCTGAAATGCACAAGGTCCTCTACTCCGACAATTAATCCACAGATAAAAGGCTAAACTGAGTTTGTTTCTAGTAATCTCTCCTCCTTCAGTCTTCTTCTTCTTCTTTGGACTTTATATGGCGGTTGGCAAACAACTTTAAGGTGCATTATCACCACCGACTGGAGTGTGGACCTCAGTTGATCTTTCAATCACCCACATGGGTATATACTCCTAAAAACCAATGAGGAGATGGGAGAGGCGGGACTTGCAGCGCATCAAGCATCACAAATAGAACCAAGTTCTATTTTAGCGCCTGGCTACGCAGATGCTCGTTGACACGCGCGAGCAGTTTGGATGCAATGATTGAATAACATGTATGTGTACATTTATTTTGCAACGAGCACGTAACGTGAGCGGTGTGGTCAGCACATTAGGCCATCATGTAATCCCTCCATCCTGCCTGGGTGCACCAAATTGAAGTCTCTTCCTGTACCCTTCTCCCTCCCGTTTACTGTGTTGTAGTGCTGCACATGTGGCTCAGATGCACCACGGCAGGATGTCTTCCCAGAGAGAGAGAGAGAGAGAGAGAGAGAGAGAGAGAGAGAGAGAGAGAGAGAGAGAGAGAGAGAGAGAGAGAGAGAGAGACAGACAGACAGACAGACAGACAGACAGACAGACAGACAGACAGACAGACAGAGTGACAGAGAGAGAGAGTGTGTGTGAGAGAGAGAGAGAGAGAGAGAGAGAGAGACAGAGAGAGAGAGAGAGACAGAGAGAGAGAAAGAGAGAGAAAGAGAGAAAGAGAGAGAGAGAGAGAGAGAGAGAGAGAGAGAGAGAGCACAGACACGTGCTAGATAGATATCCAAAGAGAGAAGGGAAGGGAAAAGCCAGCACAGCAGGCATCAATACTTCACCTGGTCTCCTCCCCTCTGAGGGAGACAATTGATGGGGCTCATTTCAGAGGGGGAGAGAAGCCGTAAGTAGAGGCCCATCAGCATATTTCACTGTCTACATTAGCCCAGCCACAGACACACTGTATAGCTCAGTCACAGCCACAGGCAGGCAGGCGGAGCCAGCGACACTCTATCCCTGAGTCCTGTCTGTCTATGTGAGTCGCCAGGCAGGATGGAGGAAAGGAGAGATGAGGAGAGACAAGGAGAAGCGAGGAGGATGGGGCAGAGCTCTGTATCCTCACAGACCCACTGATGGAGCCTGTGTGATGCTGCTCTGCTGATAATCAGGGCTGAGAGCGGGGTGATTAGTATTTATCTCAGTAGGAGGGGAGAGGAGTGAAGTGTATATAGACTGGTGATTAGTATTTATCTCAGTAGGAGGGGAGAGGAGTGAAGTGTATATAGACTGGTGATTAGTATTTATCTCAGTAGGAGGGGAGAGGAGTGAAGTGTATATAGACTGGTGATTATTCTGAGGTGTACTAATGAGAAGGAAAACAGAGGAACTAATGTATTTGTGGCTCTGGTGTAAAGACAGCTTTGGATAATAACTTAAAAGTAATAAAAAATATGGACAAAAAACATATTGTATTTTCTTTGGAGAAAAATCAGCGAAAGAGAGACCGAGGTTGAGATAGAGAGAGAGAGGGAGCGAGAGAGCGACAAAGAGAGAGAGAGAGATAGAAAGAGGGCGAGGTGCACTGGGAGAGGAGAGAGAGAGAGATAGAAAGAGGGCGAGGTGCACTGGGAGAAGAGAGAGAGAGATAGAAAGAGGGCGAGGTGCACTGGGAGAGGAGAGAGAGAGAGATAGAAAGAGGGCGAGGTGCACTGGGAGAGGAGAGGAAGTTTCAGTCTATGGCATCTTGGATGCACTGACTCACTCTCCCTCCTGAGGGAGCTGGCTTTCATCCATCACACAAAAGAAACATCCAAACTAGTTGGCTTTCACTCCTCAGTCTCCCAGGAGAAACAGAGAAACATTCAAACTAGAACACGGCCAATTAGCACACTTTTCCCTGTAGAATAGAAGTTTGGCAGGAAAACTAGCTCCCTCCCTCTCTCTCCCTCTCCCTCTCCCTCTCCCTCTCCCTCTCCCTCTCTCCCTCTTTCTCCCTCTCTCCCTCTCTCCCTTCCTCCCTCCCTCCCTCCCATAATAATCTCATCATGTAGGCCATACCCACACTGTATCTGAGAGTGTGAGCTGTTGGCTAAAGCTGTCACAGTTAGAGTTCCTTATAAACTGTATAAATTCACAGTTAGAGTTCTATATAAACTGTATAAATTCACAGTTAGAGTTCTATATGAACACAGGTCTATGTCTGAACACAAGTTCTGCTGCCAGTGGAGAACAAAGTTAAATGAACTCAGATTCACACCTCTTGACAGAAAGGGAGGGAAGAGGATATGAGCCAATTCAGAGTTAATTAATAATATGATGCATATATTTTTGGCTGCTGGCTGTGTATGTTATACAGAATGGGACTAAAGTTGGCCAAACTGGTTCCAAGGATGGGCCAGAAATGAAATGGACATAATCCCATCACAATACTGCCAACTCTGACTAACAAATCCAGCCACAAATCAACTATACCTGACAGAACAGCCATACTAGCTACTAGGAAGTCATTAGGTGAGAGAACACAGTACATATTGGTGTTTCTCCCAACACAAAGAGCAGGAGTGTTTCTTACCTCAGAGTTGATGGCCACCTCCTTGTCGACGTGGGCTGGAGAGGGAACATGTGGAACAGGTGTCACTCCTCTATTGTTCACCAGCTTCTCTGAGGGAGGTCTAGGCCATCCTGCAAAGCTGTCTGGAGACAGACAGAACACACTGACCATCAGGAACACGCACTGACCATCAGGAACACACACTGACCATCAGGAACAGACACTGACCATCAGGAACACACACTGACCATCATACTAAACCCTGATGGAATACAGCACAGTAAGTGCAATGCAGACAAGTGCATATGTACTGAGCTGAGGGTGGGAAAGCTGGGCCAGGTCTGAGACATGCAGAATGTCTGTGGAAGTCTGGCTGGACAGTACAGTCTTGGGAGGTAGTATAAAAGGTAGGCAATGATAAGTGAGGTCTTGGGCTGGTTGAATATGGTTCCAGCGAGGTACTATTAGTCAACTGACCTGATGGTCTGGTGGCTGGCTGAATGTGGTTACAGAGAGGTACTATTAGTCAACTGACCTGATGGTCTGGTGGTTGGCTGAATGTGGTTACAGAGAGGTATTATTAGTCAACTGACCTGATGGTCTGGTGGCTGAATGTGGTTACAGAGAAGTATTATTAGTCAAATGACCTGATGGTTTGGTGGCTGAATGTGGTTACAGAGAGATATTATTAGTCAACTGACCTGATGATCTGGTGGCTGAATGTGGTTACAGAGAGGTACTATTAGTCAACTGACCTGATGGTCTGGTGGCTGGCTGAATGTGGTTACAGAGAGGTACTATTAGTCAACTGACCTGATGGTCTGGTCTGGTGGCTGGTTGAATGTGGTTACAGAGGTACTATTAGTCAACTGACCTGATGGTCTGGTCTGGTGGCTGAATGTGGTTACAGAGAGGTACTATTAGTCAACTGACCTGATGGTCTGGTGGCTGGCTGTGGTTACAGAGAGGTACTATTAGTCAACTGACCTGATGGTCTGGTGGCTGGCTGAATGTGGTTACAGAGAGGTACTATTAGTCAACTGACCTGATGGTCTGGTGGCTGGCTGAATGTGGTTACAGAGAGGTATTATTAGTCAACTGACCTGATGGTCTGGTGGCTGGTTGAATGTGGTTACAGAGAGGTACAATTAGTCAACTGACCTGATGGTCTGGTGGCTGAATGTGGTTACAGAGAGGTATTGTTAGTCAACTGACTTGATGGTCTGGTGGCTGAATGTGGTTACAGAGAGGTACTATTAGTCAACTGACCTGATGGTCTGGTCTGGTCGCTGAATGTGGTTACAGAGAGGTACTATTAGTCAACTGACCTGATGGTCTGGTCTGGTGGCTGAATGTGGTTACAGAGAGGTACTATTAGTCAACTGACCTGATGGTCTGGTGGCTGGCTGAATGTGGTTACAGAGAGGTACTATTAGTCAACTGACCTGATGGTCTGGTGGCTGGCTGTGGTTACAGAGAGGTACTATTAGTCAACTGACCTGATGGTCTGGTGGCTGGCTGAATGTGGTTACAGATAGGTACTATTAGTCAACTGACCTGATGGTCTGGTGGCTGGCTGAATGTGGTTACAGAGAGGTACTATTAGTCAACTGACCTGATGGTCTGGTGGCTGGCTGAATGTGGTTACTAGAGGTATTATTAGACAACTGACCTGATGGTCTGGTGGCTGGTTGAATGTGGTTACAGAGAGGTACTATTAGTCAACTGACCTGATGGTCTGGTGGCTGGCTGAATGTGGTTACAGAGAGGTACTATTAGTCAACTGACCTGATGGTCTGGTGGCTGGCTGATTGTGGTTACAGAGAGGTACTATTAGTCAACTGACCTGATGGTCTGGTGGCTGGTTGAATGTGGTTACAGAGAGGTACTATTAGTCAACTGACCTGATGGTCTGGTGGCTGAATGTGGTTACAGAGAGGTACTATTAGTCAACTGACCTGATGGTATGGTGGTTGGCTGAATGTGGTTACAGAGAGGTACTATTAGTCAACTGACCTGATGGTCTGGTGGCTGGCTGAATGTGGTTACAGAGAGGTACTATTAGTCAACTGACCTGATGGTCTGGTGGCTGGATGAATGTGGTTACAGAGAGGTATTATTAGTCAACTGACCTGATGGTCTGGTGGCTGGTTGAATGTGGTTACAGAGAGGTACTATTAGTCAACTGACCTGATGGTCTGGTGGCTGAATGTGGTTACAGAGAGGTATTGTTAGTCAACTGACTTGATGGTCTGGTGGCTGAATGTGGTTACAGAGAGGTACTATTAGTCAACTGACCTGATGGTCTGGTCTGGTGGCTGAATGTGGTTACAGAGAGGTACTATTAGTCAACTGACCTGATGGTCTGGTGGTTGGCTGAATAGGTTACAGAGAGGTATTATTAGTCAACTAATCTGATGGTCTGGTGGCTGAATGTGGTTACAGAGAGGTATTATTAGTCAACTGACCTGATGGTCTTGTGGCTGAATGTGGTTACAGAGAGGTATTGTTAGTCAACTGACTTGATGGTCTGGTTGCTGAATGTGGTTACAGAGAGGTACTATTAGTCAACTGACCTGATGGTCTGGTCTGGTGGCTGAATGTGGTTACAGAGAGGTACTATTAGTCAACTGACCTGATGGTCTGGTCTGGTGGCTGAATGTGGTTACAGAGAGGTACTATTAGTCAACTGACCTGATGGTCTGGTGGCTGGCTGAATGTGGTTACAGAGAGGTACTATTAGTCAACTGACCTGATGGTCTGGTGGCTGGCTGAATGTGGTTACAGAGAGGTACTATTAGTCAACTGACCTGATGGTCTGGTGGCTGGCTGAATGTGGTTACAGAGAGGTACTATTAGTCAACTGACCTGATGGTCTGGTGGCTGGTTGAATGAGGTTACAGCGAGGTACTATTAGTCAACTGACCTGATGGTCTGGTGGCTGAATGTGGTTACAGAGAGGTATTGTTAGTCAACTGACTTGATGGACTGGTGGCTGAATGTGGTTACAGAGAGGTACTATTAGTCAACTGACCTGATTGTCTGGTCTGGTCGCTGAATGTGGTTACAGAGAGGTACTATTAGTCAACTGACCTGATGGTCTGGTCTGGTGGCTGAATGTGGTTACAGAGAGGTACTATTAGTCAACTGACCTGATGGTCTGGTGGCTGGCTGTGGTTACAGAGAGGTACTATTAGTCAACTGACCTGATGGTCTGGTGGCTGGCTGAATGTGGTTACAGATAGGTACTATTAGTCAACTGACCTGATGGTCTGGTGGCTGGCTGAATGTGGTTACAGAGAGGTACTATTAGTCAACTGACCTGATGGTCTGGTGGCTGGCTGAATGTGGTTACAGAGAGGTACTATTAGTCAACTGACCTGATGGTCTGGTGGCTGGCTGAATGTGGTTACAGAGAGGTACTATTAGTCAACTGACCTGATGGTCTGGTGGCTGGCTGATTGTGGTTACAGAGAGGTACTATTAGTCAACTGACCTGATGGTCTGGTGGCTGGTTGAATGTGGTTACAGAGAGGTACTATTAGTCAACTGACCTGATGGTCTGGTGGCTGAATGTGGTTACAGAGAGGTACTATTAGTCAACTGACCTGATGGTATGGTGGTTGGCTGAATGTGGTTACAGAGAGGTACTATTAGTCAACTGACCTGATGGTCTGGTGGCTGGCTGAATGTGGTTACAGAGAGGTACTATTAGTCAACTGACCTGATGGTCTGGTGGCTGGCTGAATGTGGTTACAGAGAGGTACTATTAGTCAACTGACCTGATGGTCTGGTGGCTGGTTGAATGAGGTTACAGAGAGGTACTATTAGTCAACTGACCTGATGGTCTGGTGGCTGAATGTGGTTACAGAGAGGTATTGTTAGTCAACTGACTTGATGGTCTGGTGGCTGAATGTGGTTACAGAGAGGTACTATTAGTCAACTGACCTGATGGTCTGGTCTGGTCGCTGAATGTGGTTACAGAGAGGTACTATTAGTCAACTGACCTGATGGTCTGGTCTGGTGGCTGAATGTGGTTACAGAGAGGTACTATTAGTCAACTGACCTGATGGTCTGGTGGCTGGCTGAATGTGGTTACAGAGAGGTACTATTAGTCAACTGACCTGATGGTCTGGTGGCTGGCTGAATGTGGTTACAGAGAGGTACTATTAGTCAACTGACCTGATGGTCTGGTGGCTGAATGTGGTTACAGAGAGGTACTATTAGTCAACTGACCTGATGGTCTGGTGGCTGGCTGAATGTGGTTACAGAGAGGTACTATTAGTCAACTGACCTGATGGTCTGGTGGCTGGATGAATGTGGTTACAGAGAGATATTATTAGTCAACTGACCTGATGGTCTGGTGGCTGGTTGAATGTGGTTACAGAGAGGTACTATTAGTCAACTGACCTGATGGTCTGGTGGCTGAATGTGGTTACGGAGAGGTATTGTTAGTCAACTGACTTGATGGTCTGGTGGCTGAATGTGGTTACAGAGAGGTACTATTAGTGAACTGACCTGATGGTCTGGTCTGGTGGCTGAATGTGGTTACAGAGAGGTACTATTAGTCAACTGACCTGATGGTCTGGTGGTTGGCTGAATGTGGTTACAGAGAGGTATTATTAGTCAACTAACCTGATGGTCTTGTGGCTGAATGTGGTTACAGAGAGGTATTGTTAGTCAACTGACTTGATGGTCTGGTTGCTGAATGTGGTTACAGAGAGGTACTATTAGTCAACTGACCTGATGGTCTGGTCTGGTGGCTGAATGTGGTTACAGAGAGGTACTATTAGTCAACTGACCTGATGGTCTGGTCTGGTGGCTGAATGTGGTTACAGAGAGGTACTATTAGTCAACTGACCTGATGGTCTGGTGGCTGGATGAATGTGGTTACAGAGAGATATTATTAGTCAACTGACCTGATGGTCTGGTGGCTGGTTGAATGTGGTTACAGAGAGGTACTATTAGTCAACTGACCTGATGGTCTGGTGGCTGAATGTGGTTACAGAGAGGTATTGTTAGTCAACTGACTTGATGGTCTGGTGGCTGAATGTGGTTACAGAGAGGTACTATTAGTGAACTGACCTGATGGTCTGGTCTGGTGGCTGAATGTGGTTACAGAGAGGTACTATTAGTCAACTGACCTGATGGTCTGGTGGTTGGCTGAATGTGGTTACAGAGAGGTATTATTAGTCAACTAACCTGATGGTCTTGTGGCTGAATGTGGTTACAGAGAGGTATTGTTAGTCAACTGACTTGATGGTCTGGTTGCTGAATGTGGTTACAGAGAGGTACTATTAGTCAACTGACCTGATGGTCTGGTCTGGTGGCTGAATGTGGTTACAGAGAGGTACTATTAGTCAACTGGCCTGATGGTCTGGTCTGGTGGCTGAATGTGGTTACAGAGAGGTACTATTAGTCAACTGACCTGATAGTCTGGTGGCTGGCTGAATGTGGTTACAGAGAGGTACTATTAGTCAACTGACCTGATGGTCTGGTGGCTGGCTGAATGTGGTTACAGAGAGGTACTATTAGTCAACTGACCTGATGGTCTGGTGGCTGGCTGAATGTGGTTACAGAGAGGTACTATTAGTCAACTGACCTGATGGTCTGGTGGCTGGTTGAATGAGGTTACAGAGAGGTACTATTAGTCAACTGACCTGATGGTCTGGTGGCTGAATGTGGTTACAGAGAGGTATTGTTAGTCAACTGACTTGATGGTCTGGTGGCTGAATGTGGTTACAGAGAGGTACTATTAGTCAACTGACCTGATGGTCTGGTCTGGTCGCTGAATGTGGTTACAGAGAGGTACTATTAGTCAACTGACCTGATGGTCTGGTCTGGTGGCTGAATGTGGTTACAGAGAGGTACTATTAGTCAACTGACCTGATGGTCTGGTGGCTGGCTGTGGTTACAGAGAGGTACTATTTGTCAACTGACCTGATGGTCTGGTGGCTGGCTGAATGTGGTTACAGATAGGTACTATTAGTCAACTGACCTGATGGTCTGGTGGCTGGCTGAATGTGGTTACAGAGAGGTACTATTAGTCAACTGACCTGATGGTCTGGTGGCTGGCTGAATGTGGTTACAGAGAGGTACTATTAGTCAACTGACCTGATGGTCTGGTGGCTGGCTGAATGTGGTTACAGAGAGGTACTATTAGTCAACTGACCTGATGGTCTGGTGGCTGGCTGATTGTGGTTACAGAGAGGTACTATTAGTCAACTGACCTGATGGTCTGGTGGCTGGTTGAATGTGGTTACAGAGAGGTACTATTAGTCAACTGACCTGATGGTCTGGTGGCTGAATGTGGTTACAGAGAGGTACTATTAGTCAACTGACCTGATGGTATGGTGGTTGGCTGAATGTGGTTACAGAGAGGTACTATTAGTCAACTGACCTGATGGTCTGGTGGCTGGCTGAATGTGGTTACAGAGAGGTACTATTAGTCAACTGACCTGATGGTCTGGTGGCTGGCTGAATGTGGTTACAGAGAGGTACTATTAGTCAACTGAACTGATGGTCTGGTGGCTGGTTGAATGAGGTTACAGAGAGGTACTATTAGTCAACTGACCTGATGGTCTGGTGGCTGAATGTGGTTACAGATAGGTATTGTTAGTCAACTGACTTGATGGTCTGGTGGCTGAATGTGGTTACAGAGAGGTACTATTAGTCAACTGACCTGATGGTCTGGTCTGGTCGCTGAATGTGGTTACAGAGAGGTACTATTAGTCAACTGACCTGATGGTCTGGTCTGGTGGCTGAATGTGGTTACAGAGAGGTACTATTAGTCAACTGACCTGATGGTCTGGTGGCTGGCTGAATGTGGTTACAGAGAGGTACTATTAGTCAACTGACCTGATGGTCTGGTGGCTGGCTGAATGTGGTTACAGAGAGGTACTATTAGTCAACTGACCTGATGGTCTGGTGGCTGGTTGAATGTGGTTACAGAGAGGTACTATTAGTCAACTGACCTGATGGTCTGGTGGCTGGCTGTGGTTACAGAGAGGTACTATTAGTCAACTGACCTGATGGTCTGGTGGCTGGCTGAATGTGGTTACAGAGAGGTACTATTAGTCAACTGACCTGATGGTCTGGTCTGGTGGCTGAATGTGGTTACAGAGAGGTACTATTAGTCAACTGACCTGATGGTCTGGTGGCTGAATGTGGTTACAGAGAGGTATTATTAGTCAACTGACCTGATGGTCTGGTGGCTGGCTGAATGTGGTTACAGAGAGGTACTATTAGTCAACTGACCTGATGGTCTGGTGGCTGAATGTGGTTACAGATAGGTATTGTTAGTCAACTGACTTGATGGTCTGGTGGCTGAATGTGGTTACAGAGAGGTACTATTAGTCAACTGACCTGATGGTCTGGTGGCTGGCTGATTGTGGTTACAGAGAGGTACTATTAGTCAACTGACCTGATGGTCTGGTGGCTGGTTGAATGTGGTTACAGAGAGGTACTATTAGTCAACTGACCTGATGGTCTGGTGGCTGAATGTGGTTACAGAGAGGTACTATTAGTCAACTGACCTGATGGTATGGTGGTTGGCTGAATGTGGTTACAGAGAGGTACTATTAGTCAACTGACCTGATGGTCTGGTGGCTGGCTGAATGTGGTTACAGAGAGGTACTATTAGTCAACTGACCTGATGGTCTGGTGGCTGGCTGAATGTGGTTACAGAGAGGTACTATTAGTCAACTGAACTGATGGTCTGGTGGCTGGTTGAATGAGGTTACAGAGAGGTACTATTAGTCAACTGACCTGATGGTCTGGTGGCTGAATGTGGTTACAGATAGGTATTGTTAGTCAACTGACTTGATGGTCTGGTGGATGAATGTGGTTACAGAGAGGTACTATTAGTCAACTGACCTGATGGTCTGGTCTGGTCGCTGAATGTGGTTACAGAGAGGTACTATTAGTCAACTGACCTGATGGTCTGGTCTGGTGGCTGAATGTGGTTACAGAGAGGTACTATTAGTCAACTGACCTGATGGTCTGGTGGCTGGCTGAATGTGGTTACAGAGAGGTACTATTAGTCAACTGACCTGATGGTCTGGTGGCTGGCTGAATGTGGTTACAGAGAGGTACTATTAGTCAACTGACCTGATGGTCTGGTGGCTGGTTGAATGTGGTTACAGAGAGGTACTATTAGTCAACTGACCTGATGGTCTGGTGGCTGGCTGTGGTTACAGAGAGGTACTATTAGTCAACTGACCTGATGGTCTGGTGGCTGGCTGAATGTGGTTACAGAGAGGTACTATTAGTCAACTGACCTGATGGTCTGGTCTGGTGGCTGAATGTGGTTACAGAGAGGTACTATTAGTCAACTGACCTGATGGTCTGGTGGCTGAATGTGGTTACAGAGAGGTATTATTAGTCAACTGACCTGATGGTCTGGTGGCTGGCTGAATGTGGTTACAGAGAGGTACTATTAGTCAACTGACCTGATGGTCTGGTGGCTGGCTGAATGTGGTTACAGAGAGGTACTATTAGTCAACTGACCTGATGGTCTGGTGGCTGGCTGAATGTGGTTACAGAGAGGTATTATTAGTCAACTGACCTGATGGTCTGGTGGCTGGCTGAATGTGGTTACAGAGAGGTATTATTAGTCAACTGACCTGATGGTCTGGTTGCTGAATGTGGTTACAGAGAGGTATTATTAGTCAACTGACCTGAGGGTCTGGTGACTGAATGTGGTTACAGAGAGGTATCATTAGTCAACTGACCTGATGGTCTGGTGGCTGGCTGAATGTGGTTACAGAGAGGTATTATTAGTCAACTGACCTGATGGTCTGGTGGCTGAATGTGGTTACAGAGAGGTATTGTTAGTCAACTGACTTGATGGTCTGGTGGCTGAATGTGGTTACAGAGAGGTACTATTAGTCAACTGACCTGATGGTCTGATCTGGTGGCTGAATGTGGTTACAGAGAGGTACCATTAGTCAACTGACCTGATGGTCTGGTCTGGTGGCTGAATGTGGTTACAGAGAGGTACTATTAGTCAACTGACCTGATGGTCTGGTGGCTGGCTGAATGTGGTTACAGAGAGGTACTATTAGTCAACGGACCTGATGGTCTGGTGGCTGGCTGAATGTGGTTACAGAGAGGTAATATTAGTCAACTGACCTGATGGTCTGGTGGCTGGCTGAATGTGGTTACAGAGAGGTACTATTAGTCAACTGACCTGATGGTCTGGTGGCTGAATGTGGTTACAGAGAGGTATTATTAGTCAACTGACCTGATGGTCTGGTGGCTGGCTGAATGTGGTTACAGAGAGGTACTATTAGTCAACTGACCTGATGGTCTGGTGGCTGGCTGAATGTGGTTACAGAGAGGTACTATTAGTCAACTGACCTGATGGTCTGGTGGCTGGCTGAATGTGGTTACAGAGAGGTATTATTAGTCAACTGACCTGATAGTCTGGTGGCTGGCTGAATGTGGTTACAGAGAGGTATTATTAGTCAACTGACTTGATGGTCTGGTGGCTGAATGTGGTTACAGAGAGGTATTATTAGTCAACTGACCTGATGGTCTGGTGGCTGGCTGAATGTGGTTACAGAGAGGTACTATTAGTCAACTGACCTGATGGTCTGGTCTGGTGGCTGAATGTGGTTACAGAGAGGTACTATTAGTCAACTGACCTGATGGTCTGGTGGCTGGCTGAATGTGGTTACAGAGAGGTACTATTAGTCAACGGACCTGATGGTCTGGTGGCTGGCTGAATGTGGTTACAGAGAGGTAATATTAGTCAACTGACCTGATGGTCTGGTGGCTGGCTGAATGTGGTTACAGAGAGGTACTATTAGTCAACTGACCTGATGGTCTGGTGGCTGAATGTGGTTACAGAGAGGTATTATTAGTCAACTGACCTGATGGTCTGGTGGCTGGCTGAATGTGGTTACAGAGAGGTACTATTAGTCAACTGACCTGATGGTCTGGTGGCTGGCTGAATGTGGTTACAGAGAGGTACTATTAGTCAACTGACCTGATGGTCTGGTGGCTGGCTGAATGTGGTTACAGAGAGGTATTATTAGTCAACTGACCTGATAGTCTGGTGGCTGGCTGAATGTGGTTACAGAGAGGTATTATTAGTCAACTGACCTGATGGTCTGGTTGCTGAATGTGGTTACAGAGAGGTATTATTAGTCAACTGACCTGATGGTCTGGTGACTGAATGTGGTTACAGAGAGGTATCATTAGTCAACTGACCTGATGGTCTGGTGGCTGGCTGAATGTGGTTACAGAGAGGTATTATTAGTCAACTGACCTGATGGTCTGGTGGCTGAATGTGGTTACAGAGAGGTATTGTTAGTCAACTGACTTGATGGTCTGGTGGCTGAATGTGGTTACAGAGAGGTACTATTAGTCAACTGACCTGATGGTCTGATCTGGTGGCTGAATGTGGTTACAGAGAGGTACCATTAGTCAACTGACCTGATGGTCTGGTCTGGTGGATGAATGTGGTTACAGAGAGGTACTATTAGTCAACTGACCTGATGGTCTGGTGGCTGGCTGAATGTGGTTACAGAGAGGTACTATTAGTCAACGGACCTGATGGTCTGGTGGCTGACTGAATGTGGTTACAGAGAGGTAATATTAGTCAACTGACCTGATGGTCTGGTGGCTGGCTGAATGTGGTTACAGAGAGGTACCATTAGTCAACTGACCTGATGGTCTGGTCTGGTGGCTGGTTGAATGTGGTTACAGAGGTACTATTAGTCAACTGACCTGATGGTCTGGTCTGGTGGCTGAATGTGGTTACAGAGAGGTACTATTAGTCAACTGACCTGATGGTCTGGTGGCTGGCTGAATGTGGTTACAGAGAGGTACTATTAGTCAACTGACCTGATGGTCTGGTGGCTGGCTGAATGTGGTTACAGAGAGGTATTATTAGTCAACTGATCTGATGGTCTGGTGGCTGGCTGAATGTGGTTACAGAGAGGTATTATTAGTCAACTGACCTGATGGTCTGGTGGCTGAATGTGGTTACAGAGAGGTATTATTAGTCAACTGACCTGATGGTCTGGTGGCTGAATGTGGTTACAGAGAGGTATTGTTAGTCAACTGACTTGATGGTCTGGTGGCTGAATGTGGTTACAGAGAGGTACTATTAGTCAACTGACCTGATGGTCTGATCTGGTGGCTGAATGTGGTTACAGAGAGGTACCATTAGTCAACTGACCTGATGGTCTGGTCTGGTGGCTGAATGTGGTTACAGAGAGGTACTATTAGTCAACTGACCTGATGGTCTGGTGGCTGGCTGAATGTGGTTACAGAGAGGTACTATTAGTCAACGGACCTGATGGTCTGGTGGCTGGCTGAATGTGGTTACAGAGAGGTAATATTAGTCAACTGACCTGATGGTCTGGTGGCTGGCTGAATGTGGTTACAGAGAGGTACTATTAGTCAACTGACCTGATGGTCTGGTGGCTGAATGTGGTTACAGAGAGGTATTATTAGTCAACTGACCTGATGGTCTGGTGGCTGGCTGAATGTGGTTACAGAGAGGTACTATTAGTCAACTGACCTGATGGTCTGGTGGCTGGCTGAATGTGGTTACAGAGAGGTACTATTAGTCAACTGACCTGATGGTCTGGTGGCTGGCTGAATGTGGTTACAGAGAGGTATTATTAGTCAACTGACCTGATGGTCTGGTGGCTGGCTGAATGTGGTTACAGAGAGGTATTATTAGTCAACTGACCTGATGGTCTGGTTGCTGAATGTGGTTACAGAGAGGTATTATTAGTCAACTGACCTGATGGTCTGGTGACTGAATGTGGTTACAGAGAGGTATCATTAGTCAACTGACCTGATGGTCTGGTGGCTGGCTGAATGTGGTTACAGAGAGGTATTATTAGTCAACTGACCTGATGGTCTGGTGGCTGAATGTGGTTACAGAGAGGTATTGTTAGTCAACTGACTTGATGGTCTGGTGGCTGAATGTGGTTACAGAGAGGTACTATTAGTCAACTGACCTGATGGTCTGATCTGGTGGCTGAATGTGGTTACAGAGAGGTACCATTAGTCAACTGACCTGATGGTCTGGTCTGGTGGCTGAATGTGGTTACAGAGAGGTACTATTAGTCAACTGACCTGATGGTCTGGTGGCTGGCTGAATGTGGTTACAGAGAGGTACTATTAGTCAACGGACCTGATGGTCTGGTGGCTGACTGAATGTGGTTACAGAGAGGTAATATTAGTCAACTGACCTGATGGTCTGGTGGCTGGCTGAATGTGGTTACAGAGAGGTACTATTAGTCAACTGACCTGATGGTCTGGTCTGGTGGCTGGTTGAATGTGGTTACAGAGGTACTATTAGTCAACTGACCTGATGGTCTGGTCTGGTGGCTGAATGTGGTTACAGAGAGGTACTATTAGTCAACTGACCTGATGGTCTGGTGGCTGGCTGAATGTGGTTACAGAGAGGTACTATTAGTCAACTGACCTGATGGTCTGGTGGCTGGCTGAATGTGGTTACAGAGAGGTATTATTAGTCAACTGACCTGATGGTCTGGTGGCTGGCTGAATGTGGTTACAGAGAGGTATTATTAGTCAACTGACCTGATGGTCTGGTGGCTGAATGTGGTTACAGAGAGGTATTATTAGTCAACTGACCTGATGGTCTGGTGGCTGAATGTGGTTACAGAGAGGTATTGTTAGTCAACTGACTTGATGGTCTGGTGGCTGAATGTGGTTACAGAGAGGTACTATTAGTCAACTGACCTGATGGTCTGATCTGGTGGCTGAATGTGGTTACAGAGAGGTACCATTAGTCAACTGACCTGATGGTCTGGTCTGGTGGCTGAATGTGGTTACAGAGAGGTACTATTAGTCAACTGACCTGATGGTCTGGTGGCTGGCTGAATGTGGTTACAGAGAGGTACTATTAGTCAACGGACCTGATGGTCTGGTGGCTGGCTGAATGTGGTTACAGAGAGGTAATATTAGTCAACTGACCTGATGGTCTGGTGGCTGGCTGAATGTGGTTACAGAGAGGTACTATTAGTCAACTGACCTGATGGTCTGGTGGCTGAATGTGGTTACAGAGAGGTATTATTAGTCAACTGACCTGATGGTCTGGTGGCTGGCTGAATGTGGTTACAGAGAGGTACTATTAGTCAACTGACCTGATGGTCTGGTGGCTGGCTGAATGTGGTTACAGAGAGGTACTATTAGTCAACTGACCTGATGGTCTGGTGGCTGGCTGAATGTGGTTACAGAGAGGTATTATTAGTCAACTGACCTGATGGTCTGGTGGCTGGCTGAATGTGGTTACAGAGAGGTATTATTAGTCAACTGACCTGATGGTCTGGTTGCTGAATGTGGTTACAGAGAGGTATTATTAGTCAACTGACCTGATGGTCTGGTGACTGAATGTGGTTACAGAGAGGTATCATTAGTCAACTGACCTGATGGTCTGGTGGCTGGCTGAATGTGGTTACAGAGAGGTATTATTAGTCAACTGACCTGATGGTCTGGTGGCTGAATGTGGTTACAGAGAGGTATTGTTAGTCAACTGACTTGATGGTCTGGTGGCTGAATGTGGTTACAGAGAGGTACTATTAGTCAACTGACCTGATGGTCTGATCTGGTGGCTGAATGTGGTTACAGAGAGGTACCATTAGTCAACTGACCTGATGGTCTGGTCTGGTGGCTGAATGTGGTTACAGAGAGGTACTATTAGTCAACGGACCTGATGGTCTGGTGGCTGGCTGAATGTGTTTACAGAGAGGTAATATTAGTCAACTGACCTGATGGTCTGGTGGCTGGCTGAATGTGGTTACAGAGAGGTAATATTAGTCAACTGACCTGATGGTCTGGTCTGGTGGCTGGTTGAATGTGGTTACAGAGGTACTATTAGTCAACTGACCTGATGGTCTGGTCTGGTGGCTGAATGTGGTTACAGAGAGGTACTATTAGTCAACTGACCTGATGGTCTGGTGGCTGGCTGAATGTGGTTACAGAGAGGTACTATTAGTCAACTGACCTGATGGTCTGGTGGCTGGCTGAATGTGGTTACAGAGAGGTATTATTAGTCAACTGACCTGATGGTCTGGTGGCTGGCTGAATGTGGTTACAGAGAGGTATTATTAGTCAACTGACCTGATGGTCTGGTGGCTGAATGTGGTTACAGAGAGGTATTATTAGTCAACTGACCTGATGGACTGGTGGCTGAATGTGGTTACAGAGAGGTATCATTAGTCAACTGACCTGATGGTCTGGTGGCTGGCTGAATGTGGTTACAGAGAGGTATTATTAGTCAACTGACCTGATGGTCTGGTGGCTGGCTGAATGTGGTTACAGAGAGGTATTGTTAGTCAACTGACTTGATGGTCTTGTGGCTGAATGTGGTTACAGAGAGGTACTATTAGTCAACTGACCTGATGGTCTGGTCTGGTGGCTGAATGTGGTTACAGAGAGGTACTATTAGTCAACTGACCTGATGGTCTGGTCTGGTGGCTGAATGTGTTTACAGAGAGGTACTATTAGTCAACTGACCTGATGGTCTGGTGGCTGGCTGAATGTGGTTACAGAGAGGTACTATTAGTCAACGGACCTGATGGTCTGGTGGCTGGCTGAATGTGGTTACAGAGAGGTACTATTAGTCAACTGACCTGATGGTCTGGTCTGGTGGCTGAATGTGGTTACAGAGAGGTACTATTAGTCAACTGACCTGATGGTCTGGTGGCTGGCTGTGGTTACAGAGAGGTACTATTAGTCAACTGACCTGATGGTCTGGTGGCTGGTTGAATGTGGTTCCAGCGAGGTACTATTAGTCAACTGACCTGATGGTCTGGTGGCTGGCTGAATGTGGTTACAGAGAGGTACTATTAGTCAACTGACCTGATGGTCTGGTGGCTGGCTGAATGTGGTTACAGAGAGGTACTATTAGTCAACTGACCTGATGGTCTGGTGGCTGGCTGAATGTGGTTACAGAGAGGTACTATTAGTCAACTGACCTGATGGTCTGGTCTGGTGGCTGAATGTGGTTACAGAGAGGTATTATTTGTCAACTGACCTGATGGTCTGGTCTGGTGGCTAAATGTGGTTACAGAGAGGTACTATTAGTCAATTGACCTAATGGTCTGGTCTGGTGGCTGAATGTGGTTACAGAGAGGTACTACAGTGGGGGAAAAAAGTATTTAGTCAGCCACCAATTGTGCAAGTTCTCCCACGTAAAAAGATGAGAGAGGCCTGTAATTTTCATCATAGGTACACGTCAACTATGACAGACAAATTGAGGAAAAAAATACAGAAAATCACATTGTAGGATTTTTAATGAATTTATTTGCAAATTATGGTGGAAAATAAGTATTTGGTCACCTACAAACAAGCAAGATTTCTGGCTCTCACAGACCTGTAACTTCTTCTTTAAGAGGCTCCTCTGTCCTCCACTCGTTACCTTTATTAATGGCACCTGTTTGAACTTGTTATCAGTATAAAAGACACCTGTCCACAACCTCAAACAGTCACACTCCAAACTCCACTATGGCCAAGACCAAAGAGCTGTCAAAGGACACCAGAAACAAAATTGTAGACCTGCACCAGGCTGGGAAGACTGAATCTGCAATAGGTAAGTAGCTTGGTTTGAAGAAATCAACTGTGGGAGCAATTCTTAGGAAATGGAAGACATACAAGACCACTGATAATCTCCCTTGATCTGGGGCTCCACGCAAGATCTCACCCCGTGGGGTCAAAATGATCACAAGAACGGTTAGCAAAAATCCCAGAACCACACTGGGGGACCTAGTGAATGACCTGCAGAGAGCTGGGACCAAAGTAACAAAGCCTACCATCAGTAACACACTACGCCGCCAGACGTAGTGCCAGACGTGTCCCCCTGCTTAAGCCAGTACATGTCCAGGCCCGTCTGAAGTTTGCTAGAGTGCATTTGGATGATGCAGAAGAGGATTGGGAGAATGTCATATGGTCAGATGAAACCAAAATAGAACTTTTTGGTAAAAACTCAACTCGTCGTGTTTGGAGGACAGAGAATGCTGAGTTGCATCCAAAGACCACCATACCTACTGTGAAGCATGGGGGTGGAAACATCATGCTTTGGGGCTGTTTTTCTGCAAAGGGACCAGGACGACTGATCCGTGTAAAGGAAAGAATGAATGGGGCCATATATCGTGAGATTTTGAGTGAAAACCTCCTTCCATCAGCAAGGGCATTGAAGATGAAACGTGGCTGGGTCTTTCAGCATGACAATGATCCCAAACACACCGCCCGGGCAACGAAGGAGTGGCTTCGTAAGAAGCATTTCAAGGTCCTGGAGTGGCCTAGCCAGTCTCCAGATCTCAACCCCATAGAAAATCTTTGGAGGGAGTTGAAAGTCTGTGTTGCCCAGCGACACTGCTCTAGAGGAGATCTGCATGGAGGAATGGGCCAAAATACCAGCAACAGTGTGTGAAAACCTTGTGAAGACTTACAGAAAACGTTTGACCTGTGTCATTGCCAACAAAGGGTATATAACAAAGTATTGAGAAACTTTTGTTATTGACCAAATACTTATTTACCACCATCATTTGCAAATAAATTCATTAAAAATCCTACAATGTGATTTTCTGGCATTTTTTTTCTCATTTTGTCTGTCATATTTGACGTGTACCTATGATGAAAATTACAGGCCTCTCTCATCTTTTTAAGTGGGAGAACTTGCACAATTGGTGGCTGACTAAATACTTTTTTCCCCCACTGTATTAGTCAACTGACCTGATGGTCTGGTGGCTGGCTGAATGTGGTTACAGAGAGGTACTATTAGTCAACTGACTTGATGGTCTGGTGGCTGGCTGAATGTGGTTACAGAGAGGTACTATTAGTCAACTGACCTGATGGTCCAGTGGGAACATGGTTGGGATCCAGGCTCATCTGCTTCTTGAACTGGTTGTGTTTGTGGTTGTGAGTGTGACTGGAGATGTTGCTGTTACTCTGGCTGGACGTCTGTTTGTGGATGGGACTCTGGCTCTGACTCCGGTCCTGGCTGTCTGACCGACCCAGGGTGACATGCTGCGCGGCCTGGGATCGAAGAGGAGAACAATACTAATCCATAGGAAACAGAAATGTATCTCCTGCAGTATCCAACCCTCCGATATACACACACATTAAGCCGATAGGTTGGAGAGTCTGGAGCAGAGGCCAGCCGCAGTGCAACGCCCAATGAGCAGTTTAGGGGATTAAGTTCCTTGCTCAAGGTAACATCGGCAGTAGGTGGTACCTGACATATTGATGCCAGCAACCCTCCATTTGTCGGCTCACTCCCGCCAGATTCATGTCCACCTATACAGTATCTCCTCTGACTGTCACTCTGTCACATTGTACATGTCTCATACAGCTCCATACATCCATACCTGGCTGACATTGTGCTGTAGCATGTTGAGACACTCCCCCAGGCAGGAGAGGGTGGCTGCAGACGTGGCCTTGAGGAGGAGCAGGTCCTGGTCTAGAGAGGACAGAGGACCACGGGAGGGCAGGGACTCTATAGAGTTAACCAGGTTCTTCTGTTGGCCCTCTGCCTGGGTCATTGCCTGGAGGGGGGAGAGAGGAGAGGGAGTTTAAATAATACACACACACATACACATTCACACATACACACAGACACACACATTCACACACACACACACATTCACACACACACACATATACACACACACACACACACACACTCACACACATTCACACACACACATATACACACACACACACTCACACACATTCACACACACACATTCACACACACACACGCACACATACACACACACACACACACATACAGTTGAAGTCGGAAGTTTACATACACCTTAGCCAAAAACATTTAAACTCAGTTTTTCACAATTCCTAACATTTAATCGTAGTAAAAATTCCCTGTCTTAGGTCAGTTAGGATCACCACTTTATTTTAAGAATGTGAAATGTCAGAATTATAGTAAAGAGAATGATTTATTTCACTTTTATTTCTTTCATCACATTCCCAGTGGGTCAGAAGTTTACATACACTCAATTAGTATTTGGTAGCATTGCCTTTGTTTAACTTGGGTCAAATGTTTTGGGTAGCCTTCAACAAGCTTCCCACAATAAGTTGGGTGAATTTTGGCCCATTCCTCCTGACAGAGCTGGTGTAACTGAGTCAGGTTTGTAGGCCTCCTTGCTCGCACACGCCTTTTCAGTTCTGCCCACACATTTTCTATAGGATTGAGGTCAGGGCTTTGTGATGGCTACTCCAATACCTTGACTTTGTTGTCCTTAAGCCATTTTGCCACAACTTTGGAAGTATGCTTGGGGTCATTGTCCATTTGGAAGACCCATTTGCGACCAAGCTTTAACTTCCTGACTGATGTCTTGAGATGTTGCTTCAATATATCCACATAATTTTCCTTCCTCATGATGCCATCTATTTTGTGAAGTGCACCAGTCCCTCCTGCAACAAAGCACCCCCAAAGCGTGATGCTGCCACCCCCGTGCTTCACGGTTGGGATGGTGTTCTTCGGCTTGCAAGCCTTCCCCTTTTTCCTCCAAACATAACGATGGTCATTACGGCCAAACAGTTCTATTTTTGTTCCATCAAACCAGATAATATTTATCCAAAAAGTACAGTCTTTGTCCCCATGTGCAGTTGCAAACCGTAGTCTGGCTTTTTTATGGCGGTTTTGGAGCAGTGGCTTCTTCCTTGCTGAGCGGCCTTTCAGGTTATGTCGATATAGGACTCGTTTTACTGTGGATATAGATACTTTTGTACCTGTTTTCTCCAGCATCTTCACAAGGTCCTTTGCTGTTGTTCTGGGATTGATTTGCACTTTTCGCACCAAAGTACGTTCATCTCTAGGAGACAGAACGCGTCTCCTTCCTGAGCGGTATGACAGCTGCGTGGTCCCATGGGGTTTATACTTGCGTACTATTGTTTGTACAGATGAACGTGGTACCTTCAGGCGTTTGGAAATTGCTCCCAAGGATGAACCAGACTTGTGGAGGTCTACAGTTTTTTTTCTGAGGTCTTGGCTGATTTCTTTTGATTTTCCCATGATGTCAAGCAAAGAGGCACTGAGTATGAAGGTAGGCCTTGAAATACATCCACAGGTACACCTCCAATTGACTGAAATGATGTCAATTAGCCTATCTGAAGCTTCTAAAGCCATGACATCATATTCTGGAATTTTCCAAGCTGTTTAAAGGCACAGTCAACTTAGTGTATGTAAACTTCTGACTCACTGGAATTGTGATACAATGAATTATAAGTGAAATACTCTGTCTGTAAACAATTGCTGGAAAAATTACTTGTGTCATGCACAAAGTAGATGTCCTAACCAACTTGCCAAAACTATAGTTTGTTAACAAGAAATGTGTGGAGTGGTTGAAAAACGAGTTTTAATGACTCCAACCTAAGTATATGTAAACTTCCGACTTCAACTGTACACACGCACACTCTAACACACACACACACACACATAGAAACATAGGCCAGCGCTGGCTGCCTAGAGCTCTGTAAGTCATACTCCAACATTGCATTGACTGATACAGCACAGTCATCCAAGGAATCTGTCTGTACATTACAGGGACAGGTGATGTGTTCTAACAATGGACAAATGCATGCCAAAGGAAGACATGTGACTATAGCTAGTCAAAGCATGAGAGGAGAATTGTGGGGTAGTGAAAGAATTCTATATGGAGACGTAGGTACTGTAGGGACACAGCCAGTGATGTAGGCAGGGAGTCATGACAATTCTCAGCCACCCCCCTGAGTCATATGTTATCTGTCTAGTTCAGTCTGTCTCTGTCACTAAAATAATTACATCTGGCACCTCTGACAGCTAGGTGGGCTGGGAGTAGGACAGGATCTCTCTCTCTCTCTCTCTCTCTCTCTCTCTCTCTCTCTCTCTCTCTCTCTCTCTCTCTCTCTCTCTCTCTCGCTCGCTCTCGCTCTCTCTCTCGCTCTCACGCAACACAAACAAGCTATACTCTGGGGAGTGCTCACTGTCTGTGAGTCATCGGCAGGGAGATAGGGAGAGTGGAGGTAGCATGAGAATGAACTCAATTACACACCCTCACCCACTCACTCACACACACACACACTATACCCTGTGGGTCCTGTGGCCAAAGTCCTGCTTGTTTCATTAACTCTCCTTTATTACAACAGTATTCCCAGGACCTCCCCCTTCCCACCCTCTCACACACACACACACACACACACACACACACCCCTTCCCCACAACACACACTCTCACACACACTCTCACAAATCCCTTACAAACCGTGACATCAGCCCATCACACTAACTTAATAATGACTTACCAGGGAGAAATGAGGACCAGGACTAGAGCTGACATTAACAGATAGTCTCTCCAGGTTTCTGCTAGCAGCCCCATAACAGACTGACATTCAAAGTGTTATTATGTCTCTGTCCCAAATGGCACCCTATTCTCTAAGCCCATAGGGCTTTGGTCCACATTTTTGCACTTTATATGGAATGAGGGTGCCATTTTGGGATGCAGACTGTGTCTGTCACATCATGGTAACTTTAGCATCGCTTCTGCCGCTAGCAAACTCATATCCCAACCCTTCAGTTTCATATCCCAACCCTCATGAAAAATAGATGCCACATCTTTGTTCTTCATAAGCTAGAGAAAGTCACGACTTTGCAAAAAATAGAATAACACAAGGAGGAGAAAAGCACAGGTCCTTGATCTCTCTAGGCTTTACTAGGGTTGGTCACTATTCTAGGGCTTTATTAGGGTTGGTCCCTATTCTAGGGCTTTACTAGGGTTGGTCACTATTCTAGGGCTTTACTAGGGTTGGTCACTATTCTAGGGCTTTATTAGGGTTGGTCACTATTCTAGGGCTTTACTAGGGTTGGTCACTATTCTAGGGCTTTACTAGGGTTGGTCCCTATTCTAGGGCTTTACTAGGGTTGGTCACTATTCTAGGGCTTGAAAAGAAGCTGTGCTATGGTTGGCATAAAAGGCACAAGAGTGGATCTATACTATATATATCTATATCTCAAAGTAGTCTGGGTTACACCTCGACAGAGAGACGCACAAACACACACAAACACACCCAAACACACACACACCGTATTGTACAACTAACCTTGTGGGGACACACAATTCAGTCCCATTCAAAATCCTATTTTCCCTAACCCCTAACCTTAAACTTAACCTTAACCCGAAAACCTAACCTAACCCTAGCTCCTAACCCTAACCCTAAAACTAACCCTATCTCCTAACCCTAATTCTAACCCTAACACTTATTCTAACCTTAACCCTAAACCCCCTAGAAATCGCATTTGACCTTGTGGGGACCAACAGAATGTCCCCAGTTGGTCAAATTGTTGTTTGTTAAACACGTCCACAAACACCCACGCACACACAAACACACATACACCCAAACACACACAGTCACGACAGCTCCTTTGAGCTCTGCTGATATATATAGAAATCCTCTAACTTCTGATCATGTAAGAAAGAGAAGACAACTCAGAACGTTCTCTCTCTCTCTCTCTCTCTCTCTCTCTCTCTCTCTCTCTCTCTCTCTCTCTCTCTCTCTCTCCTTCTCTCTCTCTCTCATCAAGCTTAGCCCTGTGGTCTCTGGGGCTAGCAGCATTCTTTCACAGGAGTCGTTAATTCTTGCAAGTCATCTTAGACACTACGGCCAGACACACTGACAGGCACACAGGCACACAGACACACAAACATACACAAACACACACACACTGTTCCCTGAACTCTCTGAAGATTCCTTTGTTCTCAGCTTAGACCTGAAGCACAGATACAGAGACAGAGACATAGTCAGCTTCACTATGAAAAGAAAAGCTTCAAAGTTATGCCAACGGCAGATAAAATCCATTACTCTTTCTTTCCCATGTACTCTCTCCCTTTCTCTTAGTCTCCTAACTCTCTCTGTATCTATCTTACTCCTCATCTCTCTCTCTCTTCCTCCCCCTCTCTCTCTCTCTCTCCTCCCCCTCTCGCTCGCTCTCTCTCCCTCTCCCCCTCTCTCTCTCTCTCCCTCCCCCCTCTCTCTCTCTCTCCCCCCCTCTCTCTCTCTCACACATACAATCTTTTCCCTCTCTCACACTGTCTTCTGTAATATTCATCTCTCCATTCCTCCCCGGTGCAGTATAGTGGGATGTTCATCATGCCCTTGTGTCTAACAGGATCCCTCTATTCCTCCTCCTCCTCCTCCTCTCTCCACATCCCTCTCCTCCTCCTCTCTCCACAGCCCTCTGCTCTTCCTCTCTCCTCCTCCTCTCCTCCTCCTCTCTCCACAGCCCTCTCCTCCTCCTCTCTCCTCCTCCTCTCCTCACAACCCTCTCCTGTTCCTCTGTCCCCTTCCTATGACCTGTCATTAGAGGAACTGAGCCAAAGCTTCTGGTGGCTCCAGATAGAAAAAGCCTCTGGTGGCTGCAGATAGACAAAGCCTCTAGCGGCTCCAGATAGACAAAGCCTCTGGCGGCTCCAGATAGACAAAGCCTCTAGCGGCTCCAGATAGACAAAGCCTCTAGCGGCTCCAGATAGACAAAGCCTCTAGCGGCTCCAGATAGACAAAGCCTCTAGCGGCTCCAGATAGACAAAGCCTCTAGTGGCTACAGGTAGAAGTTACCCATAAGTCCTGACAGGATCAGTTTACCATGTTCAAAATCCTGGTGTGCTGTTCTACCTTACGGAAAGGGAATTTCCTCATGTACTAATCCATGCTCAACCAATGAATACATGCATTGTTGATAAGGAGGAAGTGAATTCCCTGCTTAGGTTTGCACGTCTGCTAGCCGCCTGGCTCAGTAATAAAATAAAAAATACATATACATATAAAAGTAATAATATAGTTAAAAGGTAATAGAGTTAGGTTTTAGGGTCTGAGGCTCAGACCACATCCATCCCCATCCAGGTTAATCTCCAACACCCAGGAGAGGAGAGACCTCTATGAACCAGACACAGCGCCGCAGGGATACTTCCTCTTTTAAATACACATGCACCTCTCTGTGGAGACAGAACTCAGCCAATTCCAGGGAGAGCCACAGCTGTTTAAAGGCCATAGCCATACAGTCAGCCCTATCTCAGGAAGCAAAAAAATTGTATATTGGACGGGTCAATCTAAGTAACATAATACAAAAAATCCCCATCAAAATCAGTCAATATAAGCTAGAGATCCGTTTTTTTGCATAGGCTGCATCTAAATCCACCGTATCCGCTGATGTCGGCCTTCCGCATCTGCGGTGGAAGGTGGCCGAGCTACAGCAGTGTTTGTCAGACCAAGAGACATCTTGAAAATCTGTCTTCTCACGAAAACGTCTGAACGGTTTGGCCTTGAAAATAATATGACCACTCTATGGAAAGATGAGACTCTCACGAACGCGATACTGTAACCCATACAAATTAATGGAAGTATGGTGGTAGTTTTGCGTCAACAAAAATAAGGGGTTAAATATGTGTCCCAAAAAATATTTCCTGAGCTTTCTTATATCTCCTAGAATCTTCAAAACCTTATTCCTTTTGATAAATGTTTTGCCATTTATGAATGTGTTATTCAATGCATTTCTATGAGCTATAGTAGTAAAGGCCAAATGCAATATTTAAAAAATATATTTTGTTTTTATACCTAAAGGGGTCCTAAAATTCCAAATCAAATAGCTAAACGAGCCATGGTATGACCATCTTAGCTTAGTAGACTTGGACTTTTCGAGGTTAAGCCAGGGAGAGTTAATAGAGGTCCAGAATCAGAACCATGAGGAGGAGGGAGATATGGAAGCAAAACGGCAGTGCACCTGTCACACCGCAGCAGAGGTTCTAATACACTCAAGAAATAACGTCTATTTCTACAAAGAAAAGTTGATATAACTTCAATAGTCAACTTTTTTGACAGATGAGAAATTGGAGCTTTTAAACCAATCCACCCATAGCATAGAAATTACCTTGTTTTGATCTAATTTTAAACCAATGCGTACTCCCTCTGGGATGATCCAGTCTGATGAATGATTTGGTCCTGACACAGAGTAGAGACAGGACATTTGTGCTGAATAGTCTCCACCTCAGTGGCTGGCTGGCTGGCTGGCTGGCTTCTCTCTCTCTCTCTCTCTCTCTCTCTCTCTCTCTCTCTCTCTCTCTCTCTCTCTCTCTCTCTCTCTCTCTCTCTCTCTCTCTCTCTCTCTCTCTCTCTCTCTCTCTCTCTCTCTCTCTCTCTCTCTCTCTCTCACCTACCTACCTACCTACCTACCTACCTACCTACCTACCTACCTACCTACCTACCTACCTACCTACCTACCTACCTACCTACCTACCTACCTACCTACCTACCTACAGTCCTACCACAGCAGTACTACCTACCTACCTACAGTCCTACCAGAGCAGTACTACCTACCTACAGTCCTACCAGAGCAGTACTACCTACCTACAGTCCTACCAGAGCAGTACTACCTACCTACAGTCCTACCAGAGCAGTACTACCTACCTACAGTCCTACCAGAGCAGTACTACCTACCTACAGTCCTACCAGAGCAGTACTACCTACCTACAGTCCTACCAGAGCAGCAGCCCTACCTCTTTGACCTGGCTCAGCCTCCCTGGAGCAGGGTGGTAGTTCTGGTTGTTCTGGTGGTGGTGGTAGTTGTACTGGGTCCTGGCCCGGCGGGCCGCAGCAGGGGATCTGTGATGGGTGATGGTGACGACCCCTCCAACCCCAGGGTAGAGAGGCTTTCTCTGGGTACCAGGTGAGGAGGAGGTGGTGGAGGTGAAGGAGGAAGAGACGGGCGAGGCAGGGTGGTGTTGGCTGGATGGAGGAGGGAGCAGGGAGAAGCTGCGTGTCCGGCCCTGGGTGGAGGAGGAGGCAGTGAAGGAGGAGGTGCCCTGAAAGAGACGGCAGCAGCAGGAGTGAGAGGAGCCGGAGCAGTCAGGTAGAGGAGTCCGACACTGCTGCTTCTTCCCGGCTTTACCTCCTCCTCCTCCTCCTGCTCCTACTCTGCTAACACCGCCATGCTCTGCTGTCACACACAAGGGCATCTTCTGCCTGCCACACACAAGGGCATCTTCTGCCTGCCTGGGTCTGCCTCCCTCTGCCTGGCCGGGCTGACAGGACAGGACAGGACCTGCCAGCCAGCCACACAGCCGGGGGAGGAGGGAGAGAGGGAGGAGGGAGGTATAGAGGGGTGATGGCCAGTGAAGGGAGGCAGTGAGAGGTAGCGAGGGATGAGAAGGTATAGGGGGGGGGGGGCATGCAGATCAGCGAGCCCAGATCAGAACATTCTGCTCAGATAGCATAGCAGTCAGGATACACAGAGAGAGAGCAGAACCACTGAGCTGAGGGAGTCACCACCACTAAGGTTTCAGTCTCCACAGCACTTTTACAGAACACACTCAACACTGCTGCGCTTAGTACACCACCGTAGACTGCAGTAAAACCTATTGAACTATAGAAATCACCAGGGGACTTTGTTATTACAGTCAGTAACCAAACAGATAATATGTATTGGCTACTGTAGATTCTCATCATATACCTTTACAAAAGGTGCTAGCAACCTTCTGGTTTAGGTTTAAAGAGTTTCTGAGTTGTGTATGTGCATAATTCTCTCTAAAGGAAGGAGTTAATTCCATCCATACTAACATTCCATTCTCGCTACATCCATCTCAGTAAAACTCAGTTAAGTTCACAACTCACTCACTCAAAGATACAATGTATTCCAAAAGCACACTCTACCCTCTCTTACAACTCTCTCCTCCAGACAGAGACACATCTAGAGTAAAGTCTCATCCATCCAGACTAGAGTAAAGTCTCATCCATCCAGACTGATAAAAAGTCCATTACCAAACCAATCAGTGGTAATATATTTCAGCCAGGACAGGAGGAATGATGGGCTTGGTTTATAAGTTAGCTGGGTTTACATAACAGACTGTCTGTCTAATGGGCTTGGCTCTATCAGAGTGAAACAGGAACTCTCAGGCTCTCAGTCTCTCTCTCTACTCTTCTCTCAAGGTAAATCACATCACCCTAATTACTCAGTACTCTCCCTGCAATAGCATGGAGCCATCCCCCCAGTCTAACCCTTCTCTTATAGCATCCCAGTTGTTTTAACTCACCTGTATAGTCAGTACAATGTTTTGTGAGATTATGGTAGTGAAATGGCTGCAGTGCTCATGGACATGGGCAATAGTTAGTCATGTGACCCCTGCCCACCTCTACACAGATACACAAGTGTTCGTGCACATGCACCCCCACACACACACTAACTTAGTTGAACTGTTGGTGCAAAAACAACAGGTCCCTACAACACCACAACCAACACTGCTTCCTTGCCCTGTGGCTCTGGGTTAGTCCAACACTTCATGAAAAGACAATGGTCTTCTGTTTAACTCTGTTGGGTCAACCACACTCATCTCTGTGTAAACTGACACACAATATCTAGATAAATGATACAGTTTACACAACCTCTACACACGCTTAACGTTTCTGAATGACGTTGGCTGTAAAATAGGAATGATGTTGATACGAGTGAGGGACGATGGGATGTTGTGTCGACTGAGCTGATGAAACCTCTGGGAAGGCAGTGACTCACAAAGTAAACATGGAGATGACGGCAGCACCATGGTTACCAAAGCATTTACTGTTACAATGTTCTCTCTATGCACTAGGCCTATCATAAAACCAGCTATTCCTGGGTAGGCCTATCATAAAACCAGGGTAGGGGTTGGTGCAGCGGAAGCTAGCTCTCAGCAGATATGGGTTGTGTTCATTAGTCACCAAACGGAAGAAAAACAGACATACAGGGAGGGACTACATGGACTTGTCCAACTGACACTGTTATCCTGTTACCCTCAGTTTCATCAACAACAGTATCAATATGTCTATTTTTAACAAGCAAATGACCTGGTTGTACTATAACGTGATGGTAGCTTAAATTATAATAGCGCTTCTGAAATGAACGTGATAGCTCATTTGAAACTATGGTGGTTTCATCGAAAACTGTAACTATACAAATGATGTATCTTAATTTGATCATCCCAGGAAATGTCCTGAACAGCAGGAAATGCAAGCTGGTAGTGTATTCAAGATTTAAAAGGCTTCTAAAGTTTGTAATTTCCACTTTAAAATGTCAGACTTGATTTGCCCTAACGAAAAATGTATCAACCCCATTAATTAAAATCCACATAACAATTCACATTTCCTGCTGTAGCAAACTGGCTGGAATTAAGATACAGCATCTATCTGTATGATATTTCAACCTCCCTCTAGTTTCACCAGTATTAGAATTCTTAAAGGCTTCCTTTCTAGGGCAAAACAGAACAAAGTCTGACCCACTGACTCAGTGTTCTCGGCAGTGCACTTTCTGGACAAAAAAACTAATCCAAAATACATTTTAAAAATGTCAGCGCAGGATTTGACTGTATCACCAGACTATTGGGCTGCTCGCCTTGGGTTTGTCACCAAGGCCTGCATCCGAAATGGCACCCTATTCCATAAATAGTTGTAATGGGAAATATTTCCCTGTATTTGATTCACTGTTGATATGAATTGATATTTAATAAACATTATTGTATGTGCGGGGAGACGCAGACAGATGCATTCCCTTAGGGGAAGGGAAACAGGAGTTAACCATGTCACTTGTTGGTCTATAATTCTCTGTTGTAACTATGTGCTGATGTTTCTACCTTTGACCTGTTTAACTGACACTATCAAATGTCTGCCAGTGTTGAATGTTATGGTTACATTTTGGCTCCAGACTGGGCCGGGGACACTGACAATATCTCGGTGACACTGTGTGATGTGGTGCAGCTGATGTTGTGACTTCCTATAGCCTCTCTGGCTGGTGTTTCCAGAACATTTGGTGCTGTGTGATTAATATATAAGAGCTTTCTCAGACAAGGTCCATTAGACATTTGCTTTGCTTCTGATCTGGAGGCGTCTCCCTGTTGCAACTTGTAATAAACAGGATTCATTTTTTTATTTATGTTTTATTGTGTTCCCTTTATAACCCTCTGTTTCTCATTGTCTATTGTGCGTAATTGTTTTGGTCTTTGCGGCAGTTGCCCATGTGTGCGGGTCGTATTATTTCCTCTCTATTTGAGGTTGCCTTTGTACTTTGTATTTGCACTGTATCCAGTAAAGTTTCTGCCAGTAGCTCGGTGTCCTTCGCCTACCACATACACGTCGCTTTGACAAGTATGTAAAGGAGGTAAAGGACGAGGTGGTATAGCCTATAGATTCTACAGTATGTAAAGGAGGTAAAGGACGAGGTGGTATAGTCCATAGATTCTACTGTATGTAAAGGTGGTAAAGGATGAGGTGGTATAGTCTATAGATTCTACAGTATGTAAAGGGGGTAAAGGACGAGGTGGTATAGCCTATATATTCTACATTATGTAAAGGAGGTAAAGGACGAGGTGGTATAGTCCATAGATTCTACTGTATGTAAAGGTGGTAAAGGATGAGGTGGTATAGTCTATAGATTCTACAGTATGTAAAGGGGGTAAAGGACGAGGTGGTATAGCCTATATACAGTGGGGAAAAAAAGTATTTAGTCAGCCACCAATTGTGCAAGTTCTCCCACTTAAAAAGATGAGAGAGGCCTGTAATTTTCATCATAAGTACACGTCAACTATGACAGACAAATTGAGGGGAAAAAATCCAGAAAATCACATTGTAGGATTTTTTATGAATATATTTGCAAATTATGGTGGAAAATAAGTATTTGGTCACATACAAACAAGCAAGATTTCTGGCTCTCACAGAGGCTCCTCTGTCCTCCACTCGTTACCTGTATTAATGGCACCTGTTTGAACTTGTTATCAGTATAAAAGACACCTGTCCACAACCTCAAACAGTCACACTCCAAACTCCACTATGGCCAAGACCAAAGAGCTGTCAAAGGACACCAGAAACAAAATTGTAGACCTGCACCAGGCTGGGAAGACTGAATCTGCAATAGGTTAGCAGCTTGGTTTGAAGAAATCAACTGTGGGAGCAATTATTAGGAAATGGAAGACATACAAGACCACTGATAATCTCCCTCGATCTGGGGCTCCACGCAAGATCTCCCCCCGTGGGGTCAAAATGATCACAAGAACGGTGAGCAAAAATCCCAGAACCACACGGGGGGACCTAGTGAATGACCTGCAGAGAGCTGGGACCAAAGTAACAAAGCCTACCATCAGTAACACACTACGCCGCCAGGGACTCAAATCCTGCAGTGCCAGACGTGTCCCCCTGCTTAAGCCAGTACATGTCCAGGCCCGTCTGAAGTTTGCTAGAGTGCATTTTGATGATCCAGAAGAGGATTGGGAGAATGTCATATGGTCAGATGAAACCAAAATATAACTTTTTTGTAAAAACTCAACTTGTCGTGTTTGGAGGACAAAGAATGCTGAGTTGCATCCAAAGAACACCATACCTACTGTGAAGCATGGGGGTGGAAACATCATGCTTTGGGGCTGTTTTTCTGCAAAGGGACCAGGACGACTGATCCGTGTAAAGGAAACAATGAACGGAGCCATGTATCGTGAGATTTTGAGTGAAAACCTCCTTCCATCAGCAAGGGCATTGAAGATTAAACGTGGCTGGGTCTTTCAGCATGACAATGATCCCAAACACACCGCCCGGGCAACGAAGGAGTGGCTTCGTAAGAAGCATTTCAAGGTCCTGGAGTGGCCTAGCCAGTCTCCAGATCTCAACCCCATAGAAAATCTTTGGAGGGAGTTGAAAGTCCGTGTTGCCCAGCGACAGCCCCAAAACATCACTGCTCTAGAGGAGATCTGCATGGAAGAATGGGCCAAAATACCAGCAACAGTGTGTGAAAACCTTGTTAAGACTTACAGAAAACGTTTGACCTGTGTCATTGCCAACAAAGGGTATATAACAAAGTATTGAGAAACTTTTGTTATTGACCAAATACTTATTTTCCACCATAAATTTCAAATAAATTCATTAAAAATCCTACAATGTGATTTTCTGGAATTGTTTTTCTCATTTTGTCTGTCATAGTTGACGTGTACCTATGATGAAAATTACAGGCCTCTCTCATCTTTTTAAGTGGGAGAACTTGCACAATTGGTGGCTGACTAAATACTATTTTTCCCCACTGTATTCTACATTATGTAAAGGAGGTAAAGGACGAGGTGGTATAGCCTATAGATTCTACAGTATGTAAAGGAGGTAAAGGACGTGGTGGTATAGCCTATAGATTCTACATTATGAAAAGGAGGTAAAGGACGAGGTGGTATAGCCTATAGATTCTACAGTATGTAAAGGTGATGCACAGTAGCCTACCTTGGCACTGGAGTCAGAGTGGCGCCGGGCACAGAGCTGCAGCTGACTCATCCAGAGCTGCTGTTCCCCAGCGTCCGACGCTAGAGAGAGAGAGAGAGAGAGAGAGAGAGAGAGAGAGAGAGAGAGAGAGAGAGAGAGAGAGAGAGAGAGAGAGAGAGAGAGAGAGAGAGAGAGAGAGAGAGAGAGAGAGAGAGAGAGAGAGAGGTTACTGCAGAGTATAGGAGCTGAAGATGCACACACACTAAAATGTTAAGGAAGTGCTGACTCGCAGACTGGAAACTGAAAAAACTAAAAGAAAATAAAGTTGCACACTCTAATACTTTCAGTTTGTTTGTGTACCTTTCAGTTTGTGTTTTGGACCTTTATCAAAAATGTATAAAAGTCCCAAAACTTTGGGGCGTCCCAAATATAGAGCATTACAGTATGTCTCTCCAGTCTCAACATACCCCCAAATATAGATCATTACAGTATGTCTCTCCAGTCTCAACATACCTCCAATACAGATCATTACAGTACGTCTCTCCAGTCTCAACATACCCCCAGATACAGATCATTACAGTACGTCTCTCCAGTCTCAACATACCTCCAAATACAGATCATTACAGTATGTCTCTCCAGTCTCAACATACCCCCAGATACAGATCATTACAGTACGTCTCTCCAGTCTCAACATACCTCCAAATACAGATCATTACAGTATGTCTCTCCAGTCTCAACATACCCCCAGATACAGATCATTACAGTACGTCTCTCCAGTCTCAACATACCTCCAAATACAGATCATTACAGTATGTCTCTCCAGTCTCAACATACCTCCAAATACAGATCATTACAGTATGTCTCTCCAGTCTCAACATACCTCCAAATACAGATCATTACAGTATGTCTCTCCAGTCTCAACATACCTGCAAATATACAGCATTACAGTACGTCTCTCCATTCTCAACATACCTCCAAATACAGATCATTACAGTATGTCTCTCCAGTCTCAACATACCTCCAAATACAGCTCATTACAGTATGTCTCTCCAGTCTCAATATACCCCCAAATATAGATCATTACAGTATGTCTCTCCAATCTCAACATACCTGCAAATATACAGCATTACAGTACGTCTCTCCAGTCTCTACATACCCCCAAATACAGATCATTACAGTATGTCTCTCCAGTCTCAACATACCCCCAGATACAGAGCATTACAGTATGTCTCTACAGATCATTACAGTATGTCTCTACAGATCATTACAGTATGTCTCTACAGATCATTACAGTATGTCTCTCAGCAACAGCAGCAGGGGAATTTAGGAAACCTCCAGACAAAGTGTGAATTTGAGATGTCAGATGTCCAGGCTTAAAGCCATCAGAGTGGTTGTTGTGTCCAACTGGGGGGTCGGGATGTTGAGGTTGTATCCCAAATGGCACCCTATTCCCTATATAGTGCACTACTTTTGACCAGAGCCTTATGGTGCATGGAAATGTTGTGGTTTTTATAAAGATAAAAAGCTGCTTTAAAACATTGTCTAAAATGGCTAATGGTTGGCAGTGGAGGAAATACAAGAGGAAACCTGTGGTTGAGAGAGGTGAACAGAGGAGGAGATACAAGAGGAAACATGTGGTTGAGAGAGGTGAACAGTGGAGGAAATACAAGAGGAAACCTGTGGTTGAGAGAGGTGAACAGAGGAGGAGATACAAGAGGAAACCTGTGGTTGAGAGAGGTGAACAGAGGAGGAGATACAGGAGGAAACCTGTGGTTGAGAGAGATGAACAGAGGAGGAGATACAAGAGGAAACCTGTGGTTGAGAGAGGTGAACAGTGGAAGAGGTGCTGTCTTGTTAACTCCTCTGATCACCATCAGACGATATGATCCCCATCATATAGGAGTTGACAAGACAGCACAAACAGATCTGGGACCAGGCTCTAAGAATGACGTACAGTAACGTACCTCTGAGTTTGTATTAAGTTACCTCATCTGGTTCAGGATCATTCTGTGCTGTCTGCAGGAGTTGGCAAGACAGCACAAACAGATCCTGGACCAGCCAGACTAAGAGAAGTACAATAACTGTCTTTGTCTAATAACATCTGTAGAGTAACAGACATCCTCCACCTACCTCTGAGTTTGTAGGCCTCTCCAGTGGCAGAGTGGACAGTGAACATGTGTGGTAGTTCATCGCTGGGGGCCACAGAGGCCCCTATGAGGGGCAGGGACCCCCGGGGCTTCTGATTCTTACTGTGCTGGTTCACAAAGTACTGCAGCTGACCCATGTCTGGATCCAACACAAAATATCTGCAAGAGGGGACAGAGATGAAGAAACAGTGGAACAAAATAATAAAGCTTACTCAGAAACGTAACAAAGTCTAAAATACTATTTAAAAGAAGGGAGGGGGAGGGAGGGAGGGGGGGGCGGGGGGAGAAGAGGGAGAGAAAGAAAGGGGGGGGCAATGGACGAGTGGGAGAGGAAGGAAGGAAAGAGTGTAAAATAGCATAGCCATGATTAATAATTTAAATCACTGTTTTCACAAACATCCTGCTGCCTCCTCTCTGAACCTCCAAACCCACTCTACAGCAGCAACCCCATGTGACTGGGCCGGACTATGCAGATGTATCTATAGTGTTTGTACAGTATGTACGTGCAGAGAAGGTGTCCCTCTCCGTTACCCTTCCTATCAATAAGAACTAACATTGATTTGGGCATACTGTATGCAGATAGTACATACTAACGTATGTGAACGTATGTTTAGAGTAGGTGACACTTTGTGAAGGCCTGTATTGCTGCTCTCCGTCACTTTCCCTATTAATGAACAGTAACAGTCCTTATTGTGTCGTTATCAATACTTGTGACAGAGAAACACAGTACTGTTCTTCATGTCTATGGTGTTGTAGAGAGGGAGAGAGAGAGAGAGAGAGAGAGAGAGAGAGAGAGAGAGAGAGAGAGAGAGAGAGAGAGAGAGAGAGAGAGAGAGAGCGTGAGACAGAGGGTGATTCGGGAGTGAGAGAGAGGGTGATTCGGGGGTGAGAGAGGGAGAGAGAGAGGGTGAGAGAGGGAGAGTGAGAGAGAGTGGGTGAGAGAGGGAGAGTGAAAGAGAGTGAAAGAGAGAGAGAGAGAGAGAGACAGAGAGAGAGAGAGAGAGAGAGAGAGAGAGAGAGAGAGAGAGAGCGTGAGACAGAGGGTGATTCGGGAGTGAGAGAGAGGGTGATTCGGGGGTGAGAGAGGGAGAGAGAGGGTGATTCAGGGGTGAGAGAGGGTGAGAGAGGGAGAGGGAGATTCGGGGGTGAGTGGCTGAGCGAGGGGGAGAGAGGGTAATTCGGCGGCGAGAGAGGGGGATTAGAGGTTAGACAGGGGATAGTCAGGGTTTGTTATGTGCTGTGGCCCAGGCACAGTGTCTCGTCTGTCCGACATGCTGAAGTCCAGAGCCATGCCTGGTGAGAGTAAAAGATTAGACAGACTGTCATTCTTTTCAACTTTACTGACATACTGAAACATACCAGATATCTGGTCAGACAGTATTAACATTACTGAAACATACCACATATCTGGTAGTTATTATCAACATCACTGACTCACTGAACAGACACCACATATCTGGTAGTTATTATCAACATCACTGACACACTGAACAGACACCACATATCTGGTAGTTATTATCAACATCACTGACACGCTGACCAGACACCACATATCTGGTAGTTATTATCAACATCACTGACACACTGACCAGACACCACATATCTGGTAGTTATTATCAACATCACTGACATGCTGAACAGACACCACATATCTGGTAGTTATTATCAACACCACTGACACGCTGAACAGACACCACATATTTGGTCGTTATTATCAACATCACTGACACAATGAACAGACACCACATATCTGGTAGTTATTATCAACATCACTGACACGCTGAACACACACCACATATCTGGTAGTTATTATCAACATCACTGACACGCTGAACACACACCACATATCTGGTAGTTATTATCAACATCACTGACACGCTGAACAGACACCACATATCTGGTAGTTATTATCAACACCACTGACACGCTGAACAGACACCACATATTTGGTAGTTATTATCAACATCACTGACACACTGAACAGACACCACATATCTGGTAGTTATTATCAACATCACTGACACACTGACCAGACACCACATATCTGGTAGCTATTATCAACATCACTGACAAGCTGAACACACACCACATATCTGGTAGTTATTATCAACATCACTGACACGCTGAACAGACACCACATATCTGGTAGTTATTATCAACATCACTGACACACTGAACAGACACCACATATCTGGTAGCTATTATCAACATCACTGACACGCTGAACAGACACCACATATCTGGTAGTTATTATCAACATCACTGACACGCTGAACAGACACCACATATCTGGTAGTTATTATCAACATCACTGACAAGCTGACCAGACACCACATATCTGGTAGTTATTATCAACATCACTGACACGCTGAACAGACACCACATATCTGGTAGTTATTATCAACAACACTGACACGCTGAACAGACACCACATATCTGGTAGTTATTATCAACATCACTGACACGCTGAACAGTCACCACATATCTGGTAGTTATTATCAACATCACTGACACGCTGAACACACACCACATATCTGGTAGTTATTATCAACATCACTGACACGCTGAACACACACCACATATCTGGTAGTTATTATCAACATCACTGACACGCTGAACAGACACCACATATCTGGTAGTTATTATCAACATCACTGACACGCTGAACAGACACCACATATCTGGTAGTTATTATCAACATCACTGACAAGCTGACCAGACACCACATATCTGGTAGTTATTATCAACATCACTGACACACTGACCAGACACCACATATCTGGTAGCTATTATCAACATCACTGACACGCTGAACACACACCACATATCTGGTAGTTATTATCAACATCACTGACACACTGGCCAGACACCACATATCTGGTAGTTATTATCAACATCACTGACACACTGAACAGTGTCACGGAATCAGCCAAGGCTGCTCCTCCTCCTTGCTCGGGCAGGCTTCGGCGTTCGTCGTCCCCGGAGTACTAGCTGCCACCGATCGATGTTTCTGTGTTTGACTTGTTTTGTCTTGATTGTGTACACCTGTTTCCTATTATGTTGTATTATATTCCCTATTTAACCCTCTGTCGTTCATTGTGTGTTGTGTGTGATTGTTCTCGTCATTGTCGGCAGTTGCTAGTGTGCGGGTATTCCCCTCCCTGTTTGGAGGTTGTTTTGTACTCTGGTGACTTTGTTAGTAAAGTATCGTTTCCAGTAGCTCAGTGTCCTGCGTTTGACTTCGCCTACCGCATTCACGTCGCACTTTGACAGAATCACACACCACTTATGGAGTCAGCAGGAGAGGCGGTGCCAGCTGGATCTATGGAGGCACGCGTCGAACAACAAGCGGCCATGATCCAGGCTCTCGGCACCGCCATGGAACGGGTGGTGAACACCATTGAGCGATGGGAAAGAGGGGGTCTACCTATACCCTCTCCAACGATACCACCACCATCGGCGATGCCCATCGTTTCACCTCCGGGGTCCAGTGGGATTCGGCTCTCGCTCCCGAGGGCTTATGATGGCACAGCGGCCGGGTGCCAGGGTTTCCTACTCCAGGTTGAACTCTACCTAGCCACCATTCACCCGGCGCCCTCGGGATACGAGAGCGTGTCCGCCCTCAACTCCTGTCTGTCCGGCAAGGCGCTGGAGTGGGCCAACGCCGAGTGGGGTGGGATAGACGCCGCTACGGTCAGCTATGCGGAGTTCACCCATATTCGATCACCCACCAGAGGGTAAAGCGGCGGGTGAGCGTCTATTCCACCTTAGACAGGGGAGGAGGAGCGCGCAGGAGTTCGCGCTGGACTTCCGGACGCTGGCTGCCAACGCGGGATGGAATGAGAGGGCCCTCATCGACCACTATAGATGTAGCCTGAGGGAGGATGTGCGTCGGGAATTGGCCTGCAGGGACACCAACCTCAGCTTTGATCAACTGGTGGACATGTCGATTCGCCTGGATACCCTGTTGGCTACCCGCGGACATCCGGATTCGGGGCCGTCCATTCCATCCGCCAGCACTTCCGAGCCGACCCCTATGTAGCTCGGGGGTGCTGGTGCTAGGGAGACCAGGAGGGAGACCAGGAGGGAGGCCGTCCCCTGCACCAACTGTGGCCGCAGAGGACACACTGCTGGTCAGTGCTGGGGAGGGTCTCCTAGGAATCGAGGCAGTGGGCGACGCACTGATGAGTCATTCCAGGTGAGTAGGCACCCAACTCACCCAGAGCTCTCTGTTGATCATATGTGTATTAAAGTGGTGTTTCCCGAGGTTTCTCCTCACTCCCAGCATAAGGCGCTAGTAGATTCAGGTGCAGCTGGGAATTTTATCGATCGCCAGTTCACCTATAAGTTAGGGATTCCTATCGTACCTGTTGATGTGCCCTTCCCTATTCATGCCCTAGATAGCCGCCCTTTGGGGTCAGGATTGATTAGGGAGGTCACGGCGCCTCTCCGGATGAAAACGCAGGAGGGCCATGAGGAGATATTACGTTTGTATTTGATTGATTCTCCTGCGTTTCCCGTGGTGTTGGGGCTTCCCTGGTTAATATCTCATGACCCCAACATTTCATGGCAGCAGAGAGCTCTCAAGGGATGGTCTGATCAGTGTACTGGGCGGTGTGTAGGCGTTTCCGTAGGGGCAATGACGGTGGAAAGCCCGAACCAAGTTCCCACCTTGCACATTCCACCTGAGTATGCCGATTTGGCACTCGCCTTCAGTAAGAAGAAGGCGACTCAATTACCACCTCATCGACAGGGGGATTGTGCGATAGACCTCCAAGTAGGCGCTGCGCTTCCACGTAGTCACGTGTATCCTCTGTCTCAGGAGGAGACGGCCGCTATGGAGACCTACGTCACCGAATCTCTGAGACAGGGTTACATACGGCCGTCCACTTCCCCTGCGTCCTCAAGTTTCTTTTTTGTGAAGAAGAAGGATGGGGGTTTACGCCTGTGTATTGATTACCGTGGTCTCAATCAGATCACAATCAAATACAGTTATCCTCTCCCTCTGATTGCTAGTATGACGGAGTCATTACACGGGGCGCGATTCTTCACAAAATTGGATCTCAGGAGCGCGTACAACCTGGTGCGCATTAGGGAAGGAGATGAGTGGAAGACAGCATTCAGTACCACCTCGGGTCACTATGAGTACCTCGTCATGCCATACGGTTTAATGAATGCAACTTCAGTCTTCCAATCATTTGTGGACGAGATTTTCCAGGACTTGCATGGACAGGGTGTCATGGTATATATTGATGACATTCTAATATACTCCGCTACACGAGCCGAGCATGTGTCCCTGGTGCGTCGAGTGCTTGGTAGACTGTTGGAGCATGACCTGTATGCGAAGGCGGAGAAATGTCTGTTCTTCCAGGAGTCCATCTCCTTCCTGGGACATCGGTTGTCCGTGTCAGGGGTAGAGATGGAGATTGACCGCGTTTCTGCCGTGCGTAATTGGCAGACTCCCACCACGGTAAAGGAGGTGCAGCGCTTCTTGGGTTTTGCCAATTACTACCGGAGGTTTATCCGGGGCTTTGGACAGGTAGCAGCTCCCATTACCTCTCTGCTAAAGGGGGGTCCGGTGCGCCTGCAGTGGTCGGCTGAGGCGGACAG